>NW_021143717.1:0-36761 GCF_004193775.1 Glycine soja | reverse complement strand
AAAGTGGAGGACACATGAACGAAAACACAATTCATGGAGCTCCGAAAAAAAGGGGGAGAATGGAGGGAATTGCCTTGAGGGTCCGCACTTAGGCAATCATGAAACATAGTTCCAAACTCGAAAGTGGAGGACACATGAACGAAAACGCAATTGATGGAGTTCCGAAAAAAGGGGAGAATGGAGGATTGCCTTGAGGGTCCGCACTTAGGCAATCATGAAACACAGCTCCAAACTTGAAAGTCGAGGAGACATGAACAACCCTAGGCAATAACATTCATGGGGCTCCTAAAAAGGGTGAGAATTGAGGATTGCCTTGAGGGTCCGCACTTAGGCAATCATGAAACACAGCTCCAAACTCGAAAGTGGAGGACACATGAACGAAAACACAATTCATGGAGCTCCGAAAAAAGGGGGAGAATGGAGGATTGCCTTGAGGGTCCGCACTTAAGCAATCATGAAACACAACTCCAAACTCGAAAGTGGAGGACACATGAACGAAAACACAATTCATGGAGCTCCGAAAAAAAGGGGAGAATGGAGGATTGCCTTGAGGGTCCGCACTTAGGCAATCATGAAACATAGTTCCAAACTCGAAAGTGGAGGACACATGAACGAAAACGCAATTGATGGAGTTCCGAAAAAAAGGGGAGAATGGAGGATTGCCTTGAGGGTCCGCACTTAGGCAATCATGAAACACAGCTCCAAACTTGAAAGTCGAGGAGACATGAACAGCCCTAGGCAATAACATTCATGGGGCTCCTAAAAAGGGTGAGAATTGAGGATTGCCTTGAGGGTCCGCACTTAGGCAATCATGAAACACAGCTCCAAACTCGAAAGTGGAGGACACAATGAACGAAAACACAATTCATGGAGCTCCGAAAAAGGGGGAGAATGGAGGATTGCCTTCAGGGTCCGCACTTAAGCAATCATGAAACATAGCTCCAAACTCGAAAGTCGAGGACACATGAACGAAAACGCAATTCATGGAGCTCCGAAAAAAGGGGAGAATGGAGGATTGCCTTGAGGTCCGCACTTAAGCAATCATGAAACATAGCTCCAAACTCGAAAGTCGAGGACACATGAACGAAAACGCAAGTCATGGAGCTCCGAAAAAAGGGGGAGAATGGAGGATTGCCTTGAGGGTCCGCACTTAGGCAATCATGAAACACAACTCCAAACTTGAAAGTGGAGGACACATGAAAAGCCCTAGGCAATAACATTCACGGGGCACCGAAAAAGGGTGAGAATGGAGGATTGCCTTGAGGGTCCGCACTTAGGCAATCATGAAACATAGCTCCAAACTCGAAAGTGGAGGACACATGAACGAAAACGCAATTCATGGAGCTCCGAAAAAAGGGGGAGAATGGAGGATAGCCTTGAGGGTCAGCACTTAAGCAATCATGAAACGTAGCTCCAAACTCGAAAGTCGAGGACACATGAACGAAAACGCAATTCATGGAGCTCCGAAAAAAGGGGAGAATGGAGGATTGCCTTGAGGGTCCGCACTTAGGCAATCATGAAACACAACTCCAAACTTGAAAGTGGAGGACACATGAAAAGCCCTAGGCAATAACATTCATGGGGCTCCGAAAAAGGGTGAGAATGGAGGATTGCCTTGAGGGTCCGCACTTAGGCAATCATGAAACATAGTTCCAAACTCGAAAGTGGAGGACACATGAACGAAAACGCAATTGATGGAGCTCCGAAAAAAGGGGGAAAATGGAGGATTGCCTTGAGGGTCCGCACTTAGGCAATCATGAAACACAGCTCCAAACTTGAAAGTCGAGGAGACATGAACAGCCCTAGGCAATAACATTCATGGGGCTCCTAAAAAGGGTGAGAATGGAGGATTGCCTTGAGGGTCCGCACTTAGGCAATCATGAAACATAGCTCCAAACTCGAAAGTGGAGGACACATGAACGAAAACGCAATTCATGGAGCTCCGAAAAAAGGGGGAGAATGGAGGATTGCCTTCAGGGTCCGCACTTAAGCAATCATGAAACATAGCTCCAAACTCGAAAGTCGAGGACACATGAACGAAAACGCAATTCATGGAGCTCCGAAAAAAGGGGAGAATGGAGGATTGCCTTGAGGGTCCGCACTTAAGCAATCATGAAACATAGCTCCAAACTCGAAAGTCGAGGACACATGAACGAAAACGCAAGTCATGGAGCTCCGAAAAAAGGGGAGAATGGAGGATTGCCTTGAGGGTCCGCACTTAGGCAATCATGAAACACAACTCCAAACTTGAAAGTGGAGGACACATGAAAAGCCCTAGGCAATAACATTCACGGGGCACCGAAAAAGGGTGAGAATGGAGGATTGCCTTGAGGGTCCGCACTTAGGCAATCATGAAACATAGCTCCAAACTCGAAAGTGGAGGACACATGAACGAAAACGCAATTCATGGAGCTCCGAAAAAAGGGGGAGAATGGAGGATAGCCTTGAGGGTCAGCACTTAAGCAATCATGAAACGTAGCTCCAAACTCGAAAGTCGAGGACACATGAACGAAAACGCAATTCATGGAGCTCCGAAAAAAGGGGAGAATGGAGGATTGCCTTGAGGGTCCGCACTTAGGCAATCATGAAACACAACTCCAAACTTGAAAGTGGAGGACACATGAAAAGCCCTAGGCAATAACATTCATGGGGCTCCGAAAAAGGGTGAGAATGGAGGATTGCCTTGAGGGTCCGCACTTAGGCAATCATGAAACATAGCTCCAAACTCGAAAGTGGAGAACACATGAACGAAAACGCAATTCATGGAGCTCCGAAAAAAGGGGGAAAATGGAGGATTGCCTTGAGGGTCCGCACTTAGGCAATCATGAAACACAGCTCCAAACTTGAAAGTCGAGGAGACATGAACAGCCCTAGGCAATAACACTCATGGGGCTCCTAAAAAGGGTGAGAATGGAGGATTGCCTTGAGGGTCCGCACTTAGGCAATCATGAAACATAGCTCCAAACTCGAAAGTGGAGGACACATGAACGAAAACGCAATTCATGGAGCTCCGAAAAAAGGGGGAGAATGGAGGATTGCCTTGAGGGTCCGCACTTAAGCAATCATGAAACACAACTCCAAACTCGAAAGTGGAGGACACATGAACGAAAACGCAATTCATGGAGCTCCGAAAAAAAGGGGAGAATGGAGGATTGCCTTGAGGGTCCGCACTTAGGCAATCATGAAACACAGCTCCAAACTCGAAAGTGGAGGACACATGAACGAAAACACAATTCATGGAGCTCCGAAAAAAGGGGGAGAATGGAGGATTGCCTTGAGGGTCCGCACTTAAGCAATCATGAAACATAGCTCCAAACTCGAAAGTGGAGGACACATGAACGAAAACGCAATTCATGGAGCTCCGAAAAAAAGGGGAGAATGGAGGATTGCCTTGAGGGTCCGCACTTAAGCAATCATGAAACACAACTCCAAACTCGAAAGTGGAGGACACATGAACGAAAACACAATTCATGGAGCTCCGAAAAAAAGGGGAGAATGGAGGATTGCCTTGAGGGTCCGCACTTAGGCAATCATGAAACATAGTTCCAAACTCGAAAGTGGAGGACACATGAACGAAAACGCAATTGATGGAGTTCCGAAAAAAAGGGGAGAATGGAGGATTGCCTTGAGGGTCCGCACTTAGGCAATCATGAAACACAGCTCCAAACTTGAAAGTCGAGGAGACATGAACAGCCCTAGGCAATAACATTCATGGGGCTCCTAAAAAGGGTGAGAATTGAGGATTGCCTTGAGGGTCCGCACTTAGGCAATCATGAAACACAGCTCCAAACTCGAAAGTGGAGGACACATGAACGAAAACACAATTCATGGAGCTCCGAAAAAAGGGGGAGAATGGAGGATTGCCTTCAGGGTCCGCACTTAAGCAATCATGAAACATAGCTCCAAACTCGAAAGTCGAGGACACATGAACGAAAACGCAATTCATGGAGCTCCGAAAAAAGGGGAGAATGGAGGATTGCCTTGAGGGTCCGCACTTAAGCAATCATGAAACATAGCTCCAAACTCGAAAGTCGAGGACACATGAACGAAAACGCAAGTCATGGAGCTCCGAAAAAAGGGGAGAATGGAGGATTGCCTTGAGGGTCCGCACTTAGGCAATCATGAAACACAACTCCAAACTTGAAAGTGGAGGACACATGAAAAGCCCTAGGCAATAACATTCACGGGGCACCGAAAAAGGGTGAGAATGGAGGATTGCCTTGAGGGTCCGCACTTAGGCAATCATGAAACATAGCTCCAAACTCGAAAGTGGAGGACACATGAACGAAAACGCAATTCATGGAGCTCCGAAAAAAGGGGGAGAATGGAGGATAGCCTTGAGGGTCAGCACTTAAGCAATCATGAAACGTAGCTCCAAACTCGAAAGTCGAGGACACATGAACGAAAACGCAATTCATGGAGCTCCGAAAAAAGGGGAGAATGGAGGATTGCCTTGAGGGTCCGCACTTAGGCAATCATGAAACACAACTCCAAACTTGAAAGTGGAGGACACATGAAAAGCCCTAGGCAATAACATTCATGGGGCTCCGAAAAAGGGTGAGAATGAAGGATTGCCTTGAGGGTCCGCACTTAGGCAATCATGAAACATAGCTCCAAACTCGAAAGTGGAGAACACATGAACGAAAACGCAATTCATGGAGCTCCGAAAAAAGGGGAAAATGGAGGATTGCCTTGAGGGTCCGCACTTAGGCAATCATGAAACACAGCTCCAAACTTGAAAGTCGAGGAGACATGAACAGCCCTAGGCAATAACACTCATGGGGCTCCTAAAAAGGGTGAGAATGGAGGATTGCCTTGAGGGTCCGCACTTAGGCAATCATGAAACATAGCTCCAAACTCGAAAGTGGAGGACACATGAACGAAAACGCAATTCATGGAGCTCCGAAAAAAGGGGGAGAATGGAGGATTGCCTTGAGGGTCCGCACTTAAGCAATCATGAAACACAACTCCAAACTCGAAAGTGGAGGACACATGAACGAAAACGCAATTCATGGAGCTCCGAAAAAAAGGGGAGAATGGAGGATTGCCTTGAGGGTCCGCACTTAGGCAATCATGAAACATAGTTCCAAACTCGAAAGTGGAGGACACATGAACGAAAACGCAATTCATGGAGTTCCGAAAAAAAGGGGAGAATGGAGGATTGCCTTGAGGGTCCGCACTTAGGCAATCATGAAACACAGCTCCAAACTTGAAAGTCGAGGAGACATGAACAGCCCTAGGCAATAACATTCATGGGGCTCCTAAAAAGGGTGAGAATTGAGGATTGCCTTGAGGGTCCGCACTTAGGCAATCATGAAACACAGCTCCAAACTCGAAAGTGGAGGACACATGAACGAAAACACAATTCATGGAGCTCCGAAAAAAGGGGGAGAATGGAGGATTGCCTTGAGGGTCCGCACTTAAGCAATCATGAAACATAGCTCCAAACTCGAAAGTGGAGGACACATGAACGAAAACGCAATTCATGGAGCTCCGAAAAAAGGGGGAAAATGGAGGATTGCCTTGAGGGTCCGCACTTAGGCAATCATGAAACACAGCTCCAAACTTGAAAGTCGAGGAGACATGAACAGCCCTAGGCAATAACACTCATGGGGCTCCTAAAAAGGGTGAGAATGGAGGATTGCCTTGAGGGTCCGCACTTAGGCAATCATGAAACATAGCTCCAAACTCGAAAGTGGAGGACACATGAACGAAAACACAATTCATGGAGCTCCGAAAAAAGGGGGAGAATGGAGGATTGCCTTGACGGTCCGCACTTAAGCAATCATGAAACACAACTCCAAACTCGAAAATGGAGGACACATGAACGAAAAAGCAATTCATGGAGCTCCGAAAAAAGGGGGAGAATGGAGGATTGCCTTGAGGGTCCGCACTTAAGCAATCATGAAACGTAGCTCCAAACTCGAAAGTCGAGGACACATGAACGAAAACGCAATTCATGGAGCTCCGAAAAAAGGGGAGAATGGAGGATTGCCTTGAGGGTCCGCACTTAGGCAATCATGAAACACAACTCCAAACCTGAAAGTGGAGGACACATGAAAAGCCCTAGGCAATAACATTCATGGGGCTCCGAAAAAGGGTGAGAATGGAGGATTGCCTTGAGGGTCCGCACTTAGGCAATCATGAAACATAGCTCCAAACTCGAAAGTGGAGGACACATGAACGAAAACACAATTCATGGAGCTCCGAAAAAAGGGGGAGAATGGAGGATTGCCTTGGGGGTCCGCACTTAAGCAATCATGAAACACAGCTCCAAACTCGAAAGTGGAGGACACATGAACGAAAACGCATTTCATGGAGCTCCGAAAAAAGGGGGAGAATGGAGGATTGCCTTGAGGGTTCGCACTTTAGCAATCATGAAACACAGCTCCAAACTCGAAAGTGGAGGACACATGAACGAAAACACAATTCATGGAGCTCCGAAAAAAGGGGGAGAATGGAGGATTGCCTTGAGGGTCCGCACTTAGGCAATCATGAAACACACCTCCAAACTTGAAAGTGGAGGACACATGAACAGCCCTAGGCAATAACATTCATGGGGCTCCGAAATAGGGTGAGAATGGAGGATTGCCTTGAGGGTCCGCAGTTAGGCAATCATGAAACACAGCTCCAAACTCGTAAGTGGAGGACACATGAACGAAAACGCAATTCATGGAGCTCCGAAAAAAGGGGGAAAATGGAGTATTGCCTTGAGGGTCCGCACTTAGGCAATCATGAAACACAGCTCCAAACTTGAAAGTCGAGGAGACATGAACAGCCCTAGGCAATAACATTCATGGGGCTCCGAAAAAGGGTGAGAATAGAGGATTGCCTTGAGGGTCCGCACTTAGGCAATCATGAAACACAACTCCAAACTCGAAAGTGGAGGACACATGAACGAAAACACAATTCATGGAGCTCCGAAAAAAGGGGGAGAATGGAGGATTGCCTTGAGGGTCCGAACTTAGGCAATCATGAAACACAGCTCCAAAATTGAAAGTGGAGGACACATGAACAGCCCTAGGCAATAACATTCATGGGGCTCCGAAATAGGGTGAGAATGGAGGATTGCCTTGAGGGTCCGCACTTAGGCAATCATGAAACACAACTCCAAACTCGAAAGTGGAGGACACATGAACGAAAACACAATTCATGGAGCTCCGAAAAAAGGGGGAGAATGGAGGATTGCCTTGAGGGTCCGAACTTAAGCAATCATGAAACACAGCTCTAAACTCGAAAGTGGAGGACACATGAACAAAATCGTAATTCATGGAGCTCCGAAAAAAAGGGGAGAATGGAGGATTGCCTTGAGGGTCCGCACTTAGGCAATCATGAAACACAGCTCCAAACTCGAAAGTGGAGGACACATGAAAGAAAACACAATTCATGGAGCTCCGAAAAAAGGGGGAGAATGGAGGATTGCCTTGAGGGTCCAAACTTAGGCAATCATGAAACACAGCTCCAAACTCGAAAGTAGAGGACACATGAACGAAAACGCAATTCATGGAGCTCCGAAAAAAAGGGGAGAATGGAGGATTGTCGCTAGGGTCCGCACTTAGGCAATCATGAAACACAGCTCCAAACTTGAAAGTGGAGGACACATGAACAGCCCTAGGCAATAACATTCATGGGGCTCCGAAATAGGGTGAGAATGGAGGATTGCCTTGAGGGTCCGCAGTTAGGCAATCATGAAACATAGCTCCAAACTCGAAAGTGGAGGACAGATGAACGAAAACGCAATTCATGGAGCTCCAAAAAAAGGGGGAGAATGGAGGATTGCCTTGAGGGTCCGCACTTAAGCAATCATGAAACACAGCTCCAAACTCGAAAGTGGAGGACACATGAACGAAAACGCAATTCATGGAGCTCCGAAAAAAGGGGGAGAATGGAGGATTGCCTTGAGGGTCCGCACTTAGGCAATCATGAAACACAACTCCAAACTCGAAAGTAGAGGACACATGAACGAAAACGCAATTCATGGAGCTCCGAAAAAAAGGGGAGAATGGAGGATTGTCGCTAGGGTCCGCACTTAGGCAATCATGAAACACAGCTCCAAACTTGAAAGTCGAGGAGACATGAACAGCCCTAGGCAATAACATTCATGGGGCTCCGAAAAAGGGTTAGAATGGAGGATTGCCTTGAGGGTCCGCACTTAGGCAATCATGAAACATAGCTCCAAACTCGAAAGTGGAGGACACATGAACGAAAACGCAATTCATGGAGCTCCGAAAAAAGGGGGAGAATGGAGGATTGCCTTGAGGGTCCGCACTTAAGCAATCATGAAACAGAGCTCCAAACTCGAAAGTCGAGGACACATGAACGAAAACGCAATTCATGGAGCTCCGAAAAAAAAGGGGAGAATGGAGGATTGCCTTGAGGGTCCGCACTTAGGCAATTATGAAACACAACTCCAAACTTGAAAGTGGAGGACACATGAAAAGCCCTAGGCAATAACATTCATGGGGCTCCGAAAAAGGGTGAGAATGGAGGATTGCCTTGAGGGTCCGCACTTAGGCAATCATGAAACATAGCTCCAAACTCGAAAGTAGAGGACACATGAACGAAAACGCAATTCATGGAGCTCCGAAAAAAGGGGGAGAATGGAGGATTGCCTTGAGGGTCCGCACTTAAGCAATCATGAAACACAGCTCCAAACTCGAAAGTGGAGGACACATGAACGAAAACGCAATTCATGGAGCTCCGAAAAAAATGGGAGAATGGAGGATTGCCTTGAGGGTCCGCACTTAGGCAATCATGAAACACAGCTCCAAACTTGAAAGTGGAGGACACATGAACAGCCCTAGGCAATAACTTTCATGGGGCTCCGAAAAAGGGTGAGAATGGAGGATTGCCTTGAGGGCCCGCAGTTATGCAATCATGAAACACAGCTCCAAACTCGAAAGTGGAGGACACATGAACGAAAACACAATTCATGGAGCTCCGAAAAAAGGGGGAGAATGGAGGATTGCCTTGAGGGTCCGAACTTAAGCAATCATGAAACACAGCTCTAAACTCGAAAGTGGAGGACACATGAACAAAATCGTAATTCATGGAGCTCCGAAAAAAAGGGGAGAATGGAGGATTGCCTTGAGGGTCCGCACTTAGGCAATCATGAAACACAGCTCCAAACTCGAAAGTGGAGGACACATGAACGAAAACACAATTCATGGAGCTCCGAAAAAAGGGGGAGAATGGAGGATTGCCTTGAGGGTCCAAACTTAGGCAATCATGAAACACAGCTCCAAACTCGAAAGTAGAGGACACATGAACGAAAACGCAATTCATGGAGCTCTGAAAAAAAGGGGAGAATGGAGGATTGTCGCTAGGGTCCGCACTTAGGCAATCATGAAACACAGCTCCAAACTTGAAAGTGGAGGACACATGAACAGCCCTAGGCAATAACATTCATGGGGCTCCGAAATAGGGTGAGAATGGAGGATTGCCTTGAGGGTCCGCAGTTAGGCAATCATGAAACATAGCTCCAAACTCGAAAGTGGAGGACAGATGAACGAAAACGCAATTCATGGAGCTCCAAAAAAAGGGGGAGAATGGAGGATTGCCTTGAGGGTCCGCACTTAAGCAATCATGAAACACAGCTCCAAACTCGAAAGTGGAGGACACATGAACGAAAACGCAATTCATGGAGCTCCGAAAAAAGGGGGAGAATGGAGGATTGCCTTGAGGGTCCGCACTTAGGCAATCATGAAACACAGCTCCAAACTCGAAAGTAGAGGACGCATGAACGAAAACGCAATTCATGGAGCTCCGAAAAAAAGGGGAGAATGGAGGATTGTCGCTAGGGTCCGCACTTAGGCAATCATGAAACACAGCTCCAAACTTGAAAGTCGAGGAGACATGAACAGCCCTAGGCAATAACATTCATGGGGCTCCGAAAAAGGGTTAGAATGGAGGATTGCCTTGAGGGTCCGCACTTAGGCAATCATGAAACATAGCTCCAAACTCGAAAGTGGAGGACACATGAACGAAAACGCAATTCATGGAGCTCCGAAAAAAGGGGGAGAATGGAGGATTGCCTTGAGGGTCCGCACTTAAGCAATCATGAAACAGAGCTCCAAACTCGAAAGTCGAGGACACATGAACGAAAACGCAATTCATGGAGCTCCGAAAAAAAAGGGGAGAATGGAGGATTGCCTTGAGGGTCCGCACTTAGGCAATTATGAAACACAACTCCAAACTTGAAAGTGGAGGACACATGAAAAGCCCTAGGCAATTACATTCATGGGGCTCCGAAAAAGGGTGAGAATGGAGGATTGCCTTGAGGGTCCGCACTTAGGCAATCATGAAACATAGCTCCAAACTCGAAAGTAGAGGACACATGAACGAAAACGCAATTCATGGAGCTCCGAAAAAAGGGGGAGAATGGAGGATTGCCTTGAGGGTCCGCACTTAAGCAATCATGAAACACAGCTCCAAACTCGAAAGTGGAGGACACATGAACGAAAATGCAATTCATGGAGCTCCGAAAAAAATGGGAGAATGGAGGATTGCCTTTAGGGTCCGCACTTAGGCAATCATGAAACACAGCTCCAAACTTGAAAGTGGAGGACACATGAACAGCCCTAGGCAATAACATTCATGGGGCTCCGAAAAAGGGTGAGAATGGAGGATTGCCTTGAGGGCCCGCAGTTAGGCAATCATGAAACACAGCTCCAAACTCGAAAGTGGAGGACACATGACCGAAAACGCAATTCATGGAGCTCCGAAAAAAGGGGGAAAATGGAGGATTGCCTTGAGGGTCCACACTTAGGCAATCATGAAACACAGCTCCAAACTCGAAAGTGGAGGACACATGATTGAAAACGCAATTGATGGAGCTCCGAAAAAAGGGGAGAATGGAGGTTTGCCTTGAGGGTCCGCACTTAGGCAATCATGAAACACAGGTCCAAACTCGAAAGTGGCGGACACATGAACAGCCCTAGGCAATAACATTCATGGGGCTCCGAAAAAGGGGGAGAATGGAGGATTGCCTTGAGGGTCCGCACTTAGGCAATCATGAAACACAACTCCAAACTCGAAAGTGGAGGACACATGAACAGCCCTATGCTATAACATTCATGGGGCTCCAAAAAAGGGTGAGAATGGAGGATTGCCTTGAGGGTCCGCACTTAGGCAATCATGAAACACAGCTCCAAACTCGAAAGTGGAGGACACATGAACGAAAACGCAATTCATGGAGCTCCGAAAAAGGTTGGCAGGACCGAACGGTCCACCGGGTTTTTCCACCTAAAAGGATAATATGCTTTTTGCAAAGAAAAATAAATCATTTGCGAGAGCACCACATCTTAGAGAATCAATATACTTGTGCCAAGGGTAATCTTCCTTGTAACCGAGAATGAAGGGTAGGATGTCAACTTTTAGCTTTCAAATGAACATGCAGGGGAAACATCGGGCTAAGCTGAAAATAAATCACTCATAGTGTATAAAACTCACAAGACAAGTGTTTTATCCAATTCCCAAACCATAATTGCACCATGACTCTATTTTGCACACGACTTCCTATCGAATCAAAGATCAAACTTACGATTACGGACCAATAGGATTTTTTCGAAGGTAGTGATTTTGGAGAGGAAGCTGGATGTTTCGGTCTTTTCCTCTTTGTTCATGTGGGGTGGGATATTGCCTGTCAAGAATGATTTTGAATGGCAATCTGAAAGGAAGAGACACCAAAAATGGGTTTTCCTTCGCCGACAGTCACTTACCCTGCCGAAAATTTATTTGGTCTGAAGATCTTCCGTTCTCTCTCTCCCATTGATTGAGAATTGCTTCTTTTCCTTTCGACCTTTGATCGGGAATCCTTCTCTTTCTTTCTTTTTTATTGTTCTTTTATTTACTTTCATCTTTTTCTTTTTCTTTCTTCCTATTTCTTCCTTCTTTTTTTTTTCCTTCCCCCATCCCTTTCTTTGGGAAATCGGGTTTTAGCATTCTATTTGCTCTCTCTTGAGGAGATTCCGCTGTCCTTTGCTTCGGGGGAAAGAATGAGGATTCCTTTTTTATAGGCCAAGGTTCAAAAAGGTCCAAGGTTGTGTCTCAATAGGGTCTTTTATCGTGGGAACCCCAATCTTGATATCTGGGGCGAAACAAATTTGGGTGTCAAGGTGTCGTTTTCGGGCCGAACTTCCATATTATTCCATAAGGCACGCGTGACAATGATGATTTGAAAACAACGTGCAAAATTAGTCATGGCTACAGCCAGGTGGGCCCTCAAGCATCCCGTTTATGGCATTGTGATACTACGGTTGGGAATTTACCTAGACAGACCCAACGTTTCCAAGTTATGTTCTTTCATCAGTTCAACGAATTCATCCATCCTTATCTCGGTTCATTCCGGAAAATAAACTCTTAGCATCAGTCCCTTGTTTCCAGAAGATATGTTTGTTCTTTACGAATGATTTATACTTCTTAACTATAACATGTCGACCTTCGCGGTCTTTCTTTCTCTTTACTTTTTGTTTTATTTTTATATATGTTCACTAAAACTATACACCTGTGGTCCTTTATGAGGAAAACCTTTCTTTGTACATCTATATTTTTATACATGACAAACTGTTTCTGTACACGCATTAGAACTTTTCTCTTTACGTCACACGGTCTATATACAAACCCTATTTACATTCAAAGATTTTTCATTTTTCCCAACACACACTTATAGTTCACACAAAAGTTTCTTCATATACACTCGTTGCTCACACACACAAGAATTCCTTTCCACGCATCATTTACACACAAAGACCTTCTATACACATTTTCCTTTTACATACACGTATAGATAAAAACCTTTTTCTTTTCTTTATGAACATGACTTTACAATGCTTCTTTCTTTTTATTAGGATTTTTGGTTCATTTTATTTTTAGGACGACGTTCCTAAATGAAAAACTCTACGCGGTTCCGGAATTCCAACAAACACTATTGATAACAATGAAACAAGTACCGACGTAACAACTCAAACGATATGTATGTACAAAACAAAAGTCAAAACATGAAACAAAGGTTAGTCCCTTAGTCAAACAAAAATATATAACAGGAAAAATAGAAACATAAAAGAAATATGGATCAAGGGATCTCCCAATCATGTGGCCCCGCTCCCTCCTAAGAAATAAAGTAAATCGGTCATCTCCTCGTCCTCGCGGGCCTCATCTGCCTCGTCGGGAGCCTCTGCTGGTGCCTCTCCTGCCCGGGCCTCAGGCCATGCGACCTCTGCCCTGAACTGGTCCGGAGTAGGGTATGGAAAAGAAGTGAAGCCCTGGCTCTGCAGGCTGAGACTCATCTGATAAAGACAATCATGGGTCTGTACATGTGCCCGGTGGTTGGCCGCCTGCTGGCGAACCAAATGCCGCAAATACTGCTCTGTATCAAACGATCTGGCTGGGCCGGCCTGATGAGGTGGCGGCGCGTCTGCGGCCTGCGGAGCATCCCCCTAGGCCTGTCTCTGTGTGCAATACTTCTCAATAAATGCTCGGGTGATGGGCGGCCGAATCACCTTGCTAGGTGCGACAGGGACTCCAAACGACTGGCAGAGTCCTGTGATCAAGGCGGGAAAACCCAGGGCCCTGTTGGACTTATCCGGGTCCAGAGGGTGCCTGGTAGGTGCCATACCTGCAAATATATAGATGGCATCAACGATTAACTGAGCCACGTGAATGCTCACCCGTATCAGGATGGCATACACCAACTGACACTTCGGCAGGGGGAGGTCGGAATTATGATCGTTGGGCTGGATGTTGTTGAGCAGCAAAGTCATCCAGATCTGAGTCAGGGTGGTCATGTTGGTGCGCATGATCCGCACCCGTCTCCCGGTAGCAGTCCGGGCAAAATCCTGCCCCGGTATACATAGCAAATGGGCGATGGCCTCCTCATCGAACCCATCGGACCGGTTCCTCCTCTGGCCATACTCGCACTCCTGACCCTCTTCCAGCACTAAAGGATATCCCAGGAGCTAGCCGATAGCATCTGCATCAAACGGGATCCACTGACCCCTCACCCAGGATCTCATATCTCGCACGCCCTCCTCTGTTGGCCAAGCATTGGCATAAAATTCGAGGACTATGTCTGGATCGAACTTGGCCATGGGGGTGACCAGTGATGCCCACCGCCGGCGAACTATCTCCTCCTGGAAATCGGTATACTCGTCGTCCCTGAGCTAGACGCGTCGCTCCCGGAGAAATGACCATCCCTTGATGGCCTCGAAGCGCTGCTGGTGTTCAGCGCTCCTAAAGCGGTGACTGTCATACTCGGGAGCAGAACTAGTTCCTTCGGCCACTTTATCCTTCCTGGATCTCTTTGAGGCAAGTTTCCTCGGGGCCATTTCCTGTGAGAACAAACATTTAGAAGTTAGTTTTACACGATAATGCTTATCTTAACGCAAAAAACGCCATGCTAATCCCCCCGGTGGAGAACGGACTCATGCGCACGTTTAAAGTAACACATTTATGCACATGCGTATGTGTAGAATATCCTACTATTTATCCACATAGAGGCCATCCAACACATTCTAGTTATCATACATATATACATGCATTTGAAAAGAACACACATTCTCACGCTCAAGGTATTGCGTCAAAATTTACACTTAACTATGTCCTAAACATTTGCTATCACAAACTACCTACACACACTCGAAATATATATACCATACAAACTTTCATTGTTTCACTCACACTTACACATATTGGCAAGCTATTTACATTATGCACATACTTGCATTCAAAAGGCATCCCACACTATCATACATTCATTTAGGAAGACAATCATTCACACTTTGCTAGGAATTTCATGCTCCTTATATTTACCTATGTATACCACTATTGCAAAAACTCTCACAAGCAAATCCTAATTTTCATGTTTTTTCTAATTCTAAAACCAAATTTTGGATTCCTAGCCATAAGCATGTTTCCTTGCATTGAAGCTACAAGTTTGGGTTCCTAAGCTTGGAATTGCATTTGGGCACCTATTTTGGAATCTCCTATGTTGTACCTACATATAAGAAACAGTCCTACTCTCCCAATTTTACAAAATCATATTCATACATCATTGGGGCATTTCACCGAGCACTTGGTGAGCGCATGTTTGGACATAAATTACAAGAGGATGGGGACAATGTGGCATGCCCCATTGCTTCAGAATACAGCATAGGCCTAAGGCCTTCTCATTCAAATCCTCAATTCAAGAAAACAAACATAAAAACAAACCAAAACTTCCCCACAAATACAAGCACATTCTCACAATTTAGAGCACCAAAAGATGAAGAAAACACATCAATGTGAAGCTAAAAGCATCAAGGATTGAATACTTACTTGTTGGAGTGAATAATAACACCAAAAATGAAAGCAAAAGGCAACCAAAAGTGGCTTGAGGGAGCAAAAACCGCAAGCCTTCGGGTTCTTTCTTTTGAATGAGGAGGGGGAAGTTTTGGATGCCAAAAAACGTTCCCCTCCCTCGTTTTTATAATTTGGGTGCAGGGGTTGCTCGCCCAGGCGAGCTAACCTGCCATTTTTTTTAAGGGGTGCATTAACCATGCCTCCCCCCTCTTATGGATTAGCGTTTTGCCTAACTTGAACCTACTTAAGTTAGAATTAGGCATCGATTACTTATTTAAAACAAACAATAGTAAAAGAAACTGCGAACACAAAGGATACTGGGCTGCCTTGCAACGACGTTCTCTGCTTGTTTAGTGCCGGGAAGGGGTGTCGCTTGGTCGGTCGCGATCCTATCCTTCATTCGCTTCCATCCCTAAGTACCTGCAAGTAAGAGCCAAATGATATGCGACCAATCGTGACCGGTCATCGTCTTACCTTGGTTGACTTCTGCCATTGACTTGTCTTGACTTTTGACCGTGGCCTGAGACAATTCTGCTCCTTGCTATCTCAAGATATGCATGTGCATGTGCATGTATGAATGTTTCTAATGCGATGATTTTATTTTAGTGAAGGCTGGTTAGATTCAATTTTAAATAAGCGTTTGGGGCACCCCATACACCGAGCGAAGAGGGCTCAAGTTATAACAAATCTAAAACACAAGGTTTGAAACCAAAGGGAGGACAAAAACCTCGCCCATCTTTTCTTCTTTTAAAAGAACGAGACAAATACAGAGGAAGGGAATCCCTGGAGGAAACCAAGAAGAACAAAAACTCAGAATTAAAAGAAACTGCAATGGCCCCCTCGATTGCCCCAGACTTCACGCGTAATATCGTTTAACTACATCGGAGTTCACGGGCGAAGGCAATTCCTCGCCATCCATGTGGGTGAGTATCAGAGCACCCCCAGAAAAAGCTCTTTTCACCATGAAAGGTCCTTCATAATTCGGGGCCCACTTGCCTCGACTATCCTTAACAGTGTGGGACATCTTTTTCAGCACGAGGTCCCCCTCGTTGAACTTGCACGGACGTACCTTCTTGTCGAATGCGTTCTTTACTCTTCGTTGATACAGACGCCCATGGCTCGTGGCTGTCAAATGCTTACCTTCAATGAGGTTGAGTTGGTCGTAGCGTGCTTGAGCCCATT
The DNA here is from genome assembly GCF_004193775.1 of Glycine soja. Classification (NCBI taxonomy): domain Eukaryota; kingdom Viridiplantae; phylum Streptophyta; class Magnoliopsida; order Fabales; family Fabaceae; genus Glycine; species Glycine soja. The sequence continues at coordinate 20,243 of NW_021143717.1, read as the reverse complement.
CCGACTCTTCTAGGCCGGATTCTGCTATTATCCTCTGAGAAGGAACTTCTACCTCAAATGGGAGTACTGCCTCCATCCCATAAACCAAAGAATACGGCGTTGCCCCAGTAGAAGTTCGCACCGAGGTTCTGTATCTGTGTAGGGCGAAAGGCAACATCTCATGCCAATCTTTGTATGACACTGTCATCTTTTGAACAATCTTCTTAATATTCTTATTCGCAGCCTCTACAGCCCCATTCATCTTTGGCCGATAAGGGGTAGAGTTGTGATGCTGGATCTTGAAGCCTTCGCACATCTCCTGCATCATCTTATTGTTCAGATTGGTGCCATTGTCAGTAATGATCTTCCTAGGGAGTCCGTATCGACAAATCAACTCCTTCTTTATGAATCTAACTACCACATTCCTTGTGACATTAGTATAAGAAGCTGCTTCGACCCTTTTGGTGAAGTAATCTATCGCCACAAGAATGAAGCGGTGACCATTCAACGCTTTGGGTTCGATGGCCCCAATGACATCTATTCCCCACATAGAAAAAGGCCAAGGGGCAGACATAACATTCAGAGGATGTGGTGGAACATTGACATTGTCCGCGTATGCCTGACATCTATGACATTTCCTGACATGAGCGCAGCAATCACTTTCCATGGTGAGCCAATAATAACCGGCCCTAAGGATTTTTCTGGCCATAGCATGCCCATTGGCATGTGTCCCAATGGAACCCTCGTGGATCTCCTCAATCATGATGTTCGCCTCTTTGGCATCTACGCATCGTAGGAGGGTCATGTCGTGGTTTCGTTTGTATAGGATAGTACCACTTACAAAGAAACCAGTAGCCAATCTCCTCAACGTCCTTTTGTCATTGTCAGAAATCCCTGGTGGGTATTCTTTGTTCTCGACATACTGCTTGATGTCGAAATACCACGGTTTCCCATCCCACTCTTCCTCTATTGCATAACAATATGCCGGCCTGCCTTGAGATTTGAATTCGATGTACGGCAGATCCCCGTGTGGGGCAAGTTGAAACATGGATGCCAGGGTGGCTAGTGCATCAGCCATTTGATTCTCTTCCCAAGGTATGTGGTGGAAGGAAATGTTGTCAAAGTACTTGGCTAACCTCAAGATGTGAGTTTGATAGGGTATCAACTTCGGATCCCTAGTTTCCCATTCTCCTTTCAACTGGCGTATCACCAAAGCTGAGTCTCCATACACCTTGAGTAGTTTTACATCAAAATTAATGGCCGCCTGAACCCCGAGGGCGCATGCTTCGTACTTGGCCATATTGTTGGTACAATCAAAACCTAGCCTAGCCGTGAAAGGAATACACTGATCATCCAGGGATACCAGGACTGCCCCTACTCTGTGGCCCAAAGCATTAGATGCCCCATCGAAACAAACAATCCATTTGTCTATGTCCTCGTGCGTCCGCTTCTCTTCAAACAGGACCATGATATCTTCATCTGGGAACTCGGGGTGCATCGACCGATAATCCTGGAGGGGTTGCTGGGCCAAATAATCCGCTAAGGCACTTCCCTTTACCGCCTTTTGGGTGACATAAACGATGTCGAATTTAGATAATAGTGCCTGCCACCTAGCGATTCGTCCCGTGAGGGCCGGTTTTTCAAAGATGTATTTCACGGGATCCATTTTGGAAATAAGCCATGTGGTATGGCTGAGCATGTACTGCCTAAGCCGATGTAATGCCCATACCAGAGCACAACATGTCCTTTCCAGCATTGAGTAATTCATCTCACATGCGGTAAACTTCTTGCTCAGATAGTAGATGGCTTGCTCCTTTTTCCCAGAATCATCATGCTGACCCAACACGCACCCCATAGACTCGTCCAACACGGTCATGTACAGGAAAAGAGGTCTTCCTGTTACAGGTGGCATGAGCACCGGGGGATTCGCGAGACTCTGTTTGATCTTCTCGAAGGCCTCTTGGCAATCACTGTTCCATAGGACCGCCTGGTTCTTACGTAATAGCTTAAAAATGGGCTCACAGGTAGGGGTGAGTTGCGAGATAAATCTTGTGATATAATTCAACCTGCCTAAAAACCCCCGAACCTGCTTCTCCATGCGTGGTTCCGACATTTCAAGGATGGCCTTTACTTTCTCGGGATCTATCTCTATCCCTTTCTGACTTACAATAAATCCTAGCAGCTTCCCCGACTTCACCCCAAAGGTGCATTTGGTTGGGTTCAGTTTTAATTGGTATTTCCGCAACCTTCCAAACAGCTTATGCAGATTGACAAGGTGTTCGTCCTCAGTCCGAGACTTAGCAATCATGTCATCTACGTAGACCTCTATTTCCTTATGCATCATGTCATGGAACAACACCACCATGGCACGCTGATAGGTTGCCCCAACATTTTTCAGCCCGAAGGCCATCACTTTATAGCAGAATGTCCCCCATAGGGTGACGAAAGTGGTCTTCTCTACATCTTCGGGTGCTATCTTTATTTGATTATACCCTGAGAAACCATCCATAAATGAGAAAAGGGCGAATTTGGCTGTATTGTCTACCAATATGTCAATGTGTGGCAGGGGAAAATTGTCTTTTGGACTGGCCCGGTGTCATACCCTAATTTCGTCCGGGGACCTTTGCTTGATGACATGCGACTTTTGTTTGGTCCTTGTAAGGTGCTTGGCACCCATCATTAGGCAATTTGTGAAATTCCGGGACATGCCGGAAAACAAAAGAAAATATTGATGCACAATCCATAAGGTTCCACGACACACCGGAAATCAAATGGAAGCATCGTTGCACAATTAGTGAGGTTCCGTAACATTACGGAAAGAAAACAAGTATCGTTACGAAATTCATAAGTTTCCGTAACTTTACGAAAAAAGAATCACCAAAAAAAGGCAGGGGGGTGTACTTAGTAAAAATGGGGGTGCAAATAGCAACCAGGCCCACTTGGGCCCTCCAGAAGATTCCTCCAGAAGGCTGTTGCTTCTGGAGGAAGCAACCCTGCTCGCCTGGGCGAGCTGGGCGGCAAGCATCTCCCCTATTTTGCTATAAATAGGGGAGGAAGTGAAGTGAAAAAGGGTTCAGCCCCTTAGGCACTTCTCTCTCTTTCGAATTTGCTTGGAAAAATTGTTTCCGTGAAGAAAATCTAAGCCGAGGCGCTTCCGAAACTTTTCCGTAACGTTTCCGTGAGGAATTTCGCGAAGGTTTCGACCGTTCTTCGACGTTCTTCATCCGTTCTTCATCGTTCTTCGATCTTCAACGGGTAAGTACCTCGAACCAAGCTTTTCGATTCATTCTATGTACCCGTGGTGGTCCACATTGTGTTTTGTGTATTTTTATCTTCGTTTCATTTACTTTTTATACCCCCTTTTGACGTGCTTATGCCATTTTATTTAAGTCATTTCTCGCTTAACCTAAAAATAAAATAAATTTCCACCGATCGTTTGAATTGTATCATCCGTTAATTTCGTTTAAAATGAATTCCGACCGTTCGGTCGTGCCGTAACCACGTTGGAAATCAAAAAAAGAGGTAAAAAATAATATAATAATAAAAAAACATCTTTTTAGTAAAATAAAGCGGAAAATCAATCGGACGTTTTCTCTTTGGGATTTCTCATTCTTAACCGAATTGACTAATAACTAAAGTGAAACTAAGGCTAAAATCAACCCGCCTAGTCAAGCTCGTCCATAAAAATAGATTTTTGAAGTTTATCATTTCAATTTCTTGCTAAGTAAAATGGATCATTTTCAAGGTCCAAACGCCTTAAAATGATCACCTCTTAAGTAAAAAAAGAAATCACTTGATAAGAAAGAACTACGTAGGTCTGATTTCCTCATCGCAATTGAGGAATACGTATGAGCAAAGGGAAACACCCTTGTCGACCACAAAAAGAGAAAAATATAAAAAGGGTATATAAGATATAAGGACATAAAAGGGAACGTAAAAATCAAAGTCATGTTTGCACATTCGATTAAAGGCTGCCGTCCCTTGTGACGGACGTGTGGGGTGCTAATTCCTTCCCCGCGCGTAAATACAACTCCCGAGCCTTTCACTTAAAAGTTCGTAGATCGCGTCTTTTCCGGTTTTTCCGACTTTTTCCTCAAATAAACGTTGGTGGCGACTCCGCGGGTATTCCTTTCGTGGAACACGCATCCCGCGAGTCACGCGTCGCCCTCCCGCAAAAGGGTAGGTTGCGATAGTTGGCGACTCCACTGGGGACTATTTTTAGAGAGTTAGGCCATTTAATCTTGTGCAATGTTTTACCGTGACTTACCCCTTTGTTGGTTTCCCTTCATTATGTTCTTGTGTATATAAACTCTTTATTGCTTTTGGTGCGTTTTAAAATGTATGCATGAGGTAAATATTTATTCATTTGATGCACACAAACACCAACACTATTTGCACACACTGTGAGTGAAAAAGGGCCCTATACACGGGTTCATGGGAACATAAGGAGTGGAGGCGAATCTGTGATCATGCTAGGTCTCCAACTTGCTTGATTACAGTGAACCCTCATCTAGAGCTTTTCTCTTTGAAAACTTCCCTACTGCTGCAATATGTTTTTCGAAGAGGATGATACCTCTAGAAACCATCAAGAGAGATATGACTATCTTGGGGGTTATCACTAAATGCCTAGTTAGTCCTCTCCCTTATAGGTCCCTTAAATAGGGGCACGGAACCATTTTTCACACTGCCATGCATAAGTATCATCTACCCTTTTGCTTATGTTCAGTGAATATTGTCATGCTATTGCATCTTTTTGCATATGCATCGCATAGGGGTTCTGTCTTGATCCCCTCTATAGACAAATCAATGGAGGGTTCGGGTCACCGTTTTAAATACATACGTTGGGGCACTTTGCTACCCCTAGACGTTGTGTCTAAGAAGGAGACAATTCCTCGGGCCCCCGCATTCCTAAGTTGCATCTGTGTCATATGCATTCCTTCATGCATTCATCCATTCCACCCATGAGATATCGGAGTTTTGATTTGCACCAGCTTTTTGTCTCACTTTAGTAAGCATAGGGACAAATCAAACCGGCAAGAGGTTTTACCAAGTCAAGGTTAAAAGCCTAGATACCACCAGCATCAAGGAATTAGGGCGGTTGATGGAACCCCTCCAAATGCAAGCCTTCCGCAAGATTTACGGAAAGATCTTAGAGTTGACCATAGCAGAGATATCCATAGAAGCCATTGCGTCACTCACCCAATACTACGACCAGCCTTTGAGATGCTTCACGTTCGGAAACTTCCAATTGGTACCAACCATTGAAGAATTTGAGGAAATTCTAGGATGTCCTCTCAGGGGAAGAAAACCATACCTTTCCTCCGGGTGTCTCCCCTCTTTGAGCAGAATTGCAACTGTGGTCAAGGATTCAGCAATAGGTTTGGACCGCATAAAACAGACTCGAAACGGCGTAGCGGGCCTACCACGGAAGTACCTAGAAGATAAGGCGAAGGATATGGCAAGTCAAGGAGATTGGGTCCCGTTTATGGATGTGTTAGCGTTGCTAATTTTTGGGGTCGTCCTCTTTCCAAACGTAGATGGTTTGGTGGACCTAACAGCAATCGACGCTTTCCTTGCATACCACCATAGCAAGGAAAGTCCGGTGGTAGCTGTCTTGGCAGATTTATTTGACACATTTGACCGAAGGTGCGAAAAGAGTAGCGCACGGATCATCTGTTGCTTGCCCGCTCTCTGTGTTTGGTTGGTTTCACACCTGTTCCAGCAAGAAACGAGGCATCCATGTCCGCTCCGGAGCCATCGCTCGTGTACTGAAAAGAGAAGAATAGATTGGGACCAGTTTTTGACTGGGATAGGAGGTAGAACAATCAATTGGTTCCCCCGATGGAAGGAAGGAAAGGAGGGAGTCCTTTTCTCATGTGGAGGGTACCCAAACATTCCGCTGATAGGAACGAGCGGTTGTATTAACTACAATCCCGCGCTCGCTATAAGACAACTAGGGTACCCCATGAGGGGAGCACCGACGGAAGAAAGCATGTCTCCTTTCCTTGTGAGGGATTTCGGCGCGCAAAATTTCAAGGCTATACAAAGAATCCATAAGGCATGGGAAACCCCGTTAAGGAAAGATCAAGAACTTAGGGGCATTCGTAATGGCATCATTGGTGGTTACCATGAATGGCTGAAAGTTCATATACGAGGTTTAGATTGGCTCGCCAAGTTAAAAGTCGTCAGCGAAGAGAGTTTTGAAGCACCGGAAGAGGACGAAGAAGTCCAAGCTCTCAAAAGCGAGTTAGGAAAGGCGAAACTTGCCAAAGAGAAGTTCAAGTTGGCCGCTACACACATCCGGAAGGAGTGTGCCGGATTACAGGAAGAGAATGCAACTACCGCACGAGCCCTTGAACAAGAGACCAAGAGGGCTCGCAAGGAAGAGTATGGCCGGAACAAATTTCACGGAGCTCTGTGGGGTAGCAACAATGAACTCAAGCTGCGAAGGGAAGAGAGGGACCAATCGCGAGCACATAGCATGGTTTTGAAGGAGGAGTTAGTTGCCTGTTCAAGGTCCAAAAGGAGCTTGTCTCAGCGTTTATGCGAGACGGAGACCAACATGCTAGCTATCATCGCCAAGTACCAAGAAGAGTTAGGTCTAGCCACGGCCCACGAGCATAGGATCGCGGACGAGTATGCCCAAGTATACGCGGAAAAAGAGGCTAGAGGAAGGGTGATCGACTCTTTACACCAAGAGGCAACCATGTGGATGGATCGGTTTGCTCTTACCTTGAACGGGAGTCAAGAACTTCCCCAATTGTTAGCCAAGGCCAAGGCGATGGTGGATACCTACTCCGCCCCCGAAGAAATTCATGGGCTTCTCGGCTATTGTCAGCATATGATAGACTTAATCGCCCACATAATTAGAAATCGTTAGGAAACTTGTATGGTCTCTCAGACCTTGACTAGATACGACTTTCTTTTTGAAATAAAATGAGTTGGTCCCATGTTTCTACTCCAAAAAGCTTGTGCAAATCAAATCACTCCTGCATTTCATCTCTAGCATGCATTTTTTTTCTTTTTTTACCCACTCATCACGTTTGGTTTTTTAGGGAAAAACACCATAACTAAACGCGCCACAAGGCATCCCTATCGCACCAGATCCAAATCTAGAATGATGGGTGATCAAGAGGAGACACAGGAACAGATGAAAGCCGACATGTCGGCTCTGAAAGAACAGATGGCCTCCATGATGGAGAAAAACGCGGCCACCGCTGCCGCTGTCAGTTCGGCTGCCGAAGCAGACCCAACTCTCTTGGCAACTGCGCACCATCCTCCCTCAAACATAGTAGGACGGGGAAGGGACACATTGGGGCACGATGGCAACCCTCACCTGGGATACAACTGAGCGGCTTACCCTTATGGATTGCCGCCCAACTACTCACTACCCGTCCTGCAAGACGATGCGGGCCATCTTGCTTCTCCCGTCCTTGAAAGAGAACCTCCTCAATAGCCCGACGAGGTCCACAAAGACCCTCAAGACTATGCTCGAAGGGATGTCGAGTTCTATCCCCCGATCCCCGAAGGGCCGGCACCCAGCACGTTGCCTTAACCCAACATCGCGACACAACCAATAGTTTTGTCCACAGAAGGACCACCCCCGGCAACTGAAGAAAGGAGGAAGCTCGATCTCCTCTAGGAAAGATTGAGAGCCGTGGAAGGATTTGGGGACTATCCGTTCGCAGACATGACGGATCTTTGCTTGGTACCCGATGTTGTTATTCCCCCGAAGTTCAAAGTGCCGGACTTCGACAAGTATAAAGGGACGACTTGTCCCAAAAACCATCTCAAGATGTACTGTCGCAAGATGGGCGCACACTCTAAGGATGAGAAGCTATTAATACACTTTTTTCAAGATAGCTTGGCCGGAGCCGCGGTAGTTTGGTACACTAATTTGGAAGCCTCCCGTATCCGTACTTGGAAGGATCTGATTACTGCCTTCCTAAGGCAATATCAGTACAATTCCGATATGGCTCCCGATCGCACTCAGTTGCAGAATATGTTCAAGAAAGAGGGCGAAACCTTTAAAGAATACGCACAGTGGTGGAGAGACCTGGCGGCACAAGTAGCTCCTCCCATGGTTGAGAGAGAGATGATCACCATGATGGTAGACACTCTGCCGGTGTTCTACTATGAGAAGCTAGTAGGATACATGCCGTCCAGCTTCGCGGACCTAGTGTTCGCCGGGGAAAGAATCGAGGTAGGATTGAAAAGAGGAAAGTTCGATTACGTTTCCTCCACGAGTGCAAATGCCAAAAGAATCGGGGCAACGGGGGCAAAGAGGAAGGAAGGAGATGCCCATGCCGTCTCTTCAACACCCGTGTGGGTCAAACCCTCCAGACACCTCATGGTACCCATCAGTACGCGCAACATCACCCGAGCTTCTCGGCTCATACCGGGAACGCCTCTAGTTCAGCACCCGTGTAGCCTAAGGCACCCACCCAGAGGGAAGCTCCCCAAGTTCCAACTCCGAACACGACTCGCCCGGTTGGTAATTCCAACGCAACAAGGAACTTCCCTCCAAGGCCATTTCAAGAATTCACCCCACTCCCAATGACGTACGAAGACCTCTTGCCGTCCCTCATCGCCAACCATTTGGCCGTGGTAACTCCCGGAAAGGTCCTCCAACCCCCCTTTCCAAAGTGGTATGACCCTAATGCAACTTGCAAGTACCATGGGGGTGTCCCGGGGCATTCCGTTGAAAAATGCTTGGCCCTTAAATACAAGGTCCAACATTTGATGGATGCTGGATGGCTGACCTTCCAAGAGGATCGGCCCAATGCGAGAACCAACCCGCTCGCCAATCATGGAGGGGGAGCAGTTAACGCCGTTGAGTCCGATAGGCCGCGCAAGTCTAAACCTTTAAGGGATGTGGCAACCCCTAGGAGGTTTATCTTTGAGGCCCTACAAAAGGGAGGTGTGATTCCCCATATTGGGTGTAAGGAGGATTCCTGTTTGCGGCACTCCGGCGAGCTGCATGACATGGAAACGTGTTTGGGAGTAGAGGAATTGTTACAGCGGATGATAGATCAAGGTCGACTGGAAGTTGCCAGTGAAGGAAGAGAAGAGCAGCATATATGCATGCAGTCCACGGATGGGATCGTTGTTGCGAGGCCCAAACCCTTGGTGATATACTTCACCAAGGGCACAGCTCCGCAAAAACCCGGACACCCCTTAGCAGCTAAACCTGTTCCTTTCCCATACCAAAATAGCCACGTAGTCCCATGGAGATATACACCTCCGAGGGAGAAGGAAGAAGAAGCCACTGACGTCAGCTCGTTGTCAGCTAATGTAACAAATATCACGGGACTGAGTGGTGTGACCCGTAGCGGTCGTGTGTTCGCGCCTCCGGACCTACCAGTCCAACCCGCGAACGTCAAGGGAAAAGGGAAAGTGGTGGAGGAACAAGATGGCGAAGCACCCCACGCTTCGAATAAAGATATTCCGGCAAAAGGTCTTCCGGAGAAAAAGGATGGTAAAAAGGAGGTATCACTAGAGGAAGCCAGCGAGTTCCTCCATATAATTCAGCAGAGCGAATTCAAGGTTATCGAACAACACAACAAAACCCTGGCCAGGGTCTCGCTGTTGGAGTTACTCATGAGCTCCGAGCCTCATCGGGCTCTGCTAGTGAAGGTTTTGAACGAGGCCCACGTGGCCCAAGATATCTCGGTAGAAGGTTTCGGATGGCTGGTCAATAATATCACTGCCAACAACTATCTCGCCTTCGCCGAAGAAGAAATCCCCGCCGAGGGGAGAGGGCATAATAAAGCTTTGCACGTATCAGTCAAGTGTATGGACCATATCGTAGCCAAAGTGCTCATCGATAATGGTTCCAGTTTAAACGTGATGCCTAAGAGCACTTTGGAGAAATTACCATTCAATGCTTCCCACTTAAAGCCGAGTTCAATGGTGGTTCGTGCCTTCGACGGCACCCGCCGACAGGTTAGGGGAGAGATCGATCTCCCAGTACAGATAGGCCCTCACACCTATCAAGTTACCTTCCAAATAATGGATATCAACCCCCCCTACAGCTATCTATTGGGGCGCCCTTGGATCCACTCAGTAGGAGTTGTTCCCTCAACAATCCACCAAAAGTTGAAATTCGTAGTAGAAGGGCATCTGGTCATCGTATCAGGCGAGGAAGACATCTTGGTGAGCTGCCCATCCTCTATGCCTTATGTGGAAGCCGCAGAGGAGTCATTCGAAACCGCTTTCCAGTCTTTTGAGGTGGTAAGCATTTCCTCCGTGGACTCCTTCTCTGGGCAAGCTTGCCTGTCCGATGCAGCAGTAATGATGGCCCGAGTTATGTTGGGGAACGGTTACGAACCCGGAATGGGTTTAGGCAAAGACAACGGCGGCATAACTAGCTTGATAAATGCCAAAGGAAATCGTGGGAGGTATGGTTTAGGCTATAAGCCCACTCAGGCAGATGTAAAGAGAAGCATCGCGGGAAGGAAGAGCGGTGGTCAAAGCTCACGGTTGAGACAAGAAAGTGAAGGAAGCCCGCCCTGCCACATAAGTAGAAGCTTTATAAGCGCGGGTCTGGGAGACGAAGGTCAAGTGGTCGCGATATACGAAGATGATGTTCCGAGTACATTGGATTTGGTACGACCATGCCCTCCTGATTTCCAGCTGGGAAATTGGCGAGTGGAGGAACGCCCCGACATTTACGCAACGAGCATAATGTAAACCTTTACGGTTTTAAAAGCTCTATAGTTGGGCCTAGGCTTTAGAGTTTTTCCTTTTGTTAAAGGCTTTGTGTCTTTCGTTTTTGAAGTTATAATACAAGGATCTTTCTTCATCTGTTCCTACGTCTCTACCCATTCTCATTCATTTGCATGTTTACTTCTTTATTTCTGAAACGGCAGATCCAATGACGAGTCCCCCGAAGGTACTAATACCTGGGACTCGCTTATCAACTTCGAGCAAGAAACGAATCAAACGGAAGATGAAGGGAACGAGGATGTGGGACTTCCCCCAGAATTAGAAAGGATGGTCGCCCAAGAGGACCAAGAAATGGGGCCTCATCAAGAAAAAACAGAACTAGTAGACTTGGGAATTGGCAGTGGAAAAAGGGAAGTAAAGATAGGCACAGGTATTACCGCACCTATCCGTGAAGAATTAATAATCCTGCTAAAAGACTACCAAGACATCTTTGCTTGGTCATACCAAGATATGCCCGGTTTGAGTTCTGACATTATACAGCACCGATTACCTCTAAATCCCGAGTGTTCCCCGGTAAAGCAAAAACTGAGAAGGATGAAGCCCGAAACATCCATGAAGATAAAAGAAGAAGTGAGGAAGCAATTTGGCGCTGGTTTTTTGGCCGTCGCTCGGTATCCAGAATGGGTTGCCAACATTGTACCGATCCCTAAGAAAGATGGGAAAGTACAAATGTGTGTGGATTATCGGGACCTGAATCGGGCCAGTCCCAAGGACAATTTTCCTTTGCCGCACATCGATATCCTCGTGGATAACACGGCCAATTTCGCTTTATTTTCCTTCATGGACGATTTCTCCGGCTACAATCAGATAAAGATGGCGCCAGAGGATATGGAAAAGACTACCTTCGTCACCCTGTGAGGGACGTTCTGTTACAAGGTGATGTCCTTTGGACTCAAGAATGCCGGGGCAACTTATCAATGGGCCATGGTAGCTTTGTTCCATGATATGATGCATCAAGAGATCGAGGTCTACGTGGACGACATAATTGCTAAATCTAAATCCGAGGAAGAACACCTTGTCAACCTGCGGAAGTTGTTCGAAAGGCTTTAGAAATATCAATTAAGGTTGAACCCCGCCAAGTGTACCTTTGGGGTCAAATCATGGAAATTGCTTGGTTTCATCGTGAGCCAGAAAGGAATAGAAGTAGACCCCGAAAAGGTGAAGGCCATCCTTGAGATGCCAGAACCCCGTACTGAGAGGCAAGTCCGAGGCTTCCTGGGACGCTTGAATTATATTGCCAGATTCATATCGCAGCTCACCGCCATTTGTGAGCCGTTGTTCAAACTCTTACGCAAAAACCAAACTGATCGCTGGAATGAGGATTGCCAAGAAGCTTTTGGAAGGATCAAGAAGTGCCTTATGAATCCTCCCGTGCTTATGCCACCAGTACCTGGAAGGCCTCTCATCTTGTACATGACAATCTTAGACGAGTCGATGGGGTGTATGCTGGGGCAACATGACGAATCCGGAAAGAAAGAGCGCGCTGTTTACTACCTGAGTAAGAAGTTCACGACCTATGAAATGAACTACTCCTTGCCCGAAAGAACGTGTTGTGCTTTAGTATGGGCATCCCATCGCCTAAGGCAGTACATGCTGAGCCATACTACCTGGTTGATATCCAAGATGGACCCGGTTGTTAGACAAGTGGCCTCAGATATCTTAAGAAGGGGGGGTTGAATTAAGATATTCCAACCTGTTTTCCCTAATTAAAAATCTATTTCACTTTTTACTCAAGTTATGAATTCCCTTAATGACAATCTTCTTAAATATTAATTCAAATGAAACAATTTGAATATGAATATAAAGCAATAATAAATAAAGGAGATTAAGGGAAGAGAAAATGCAAACTCAATTTTATACTGGTTCGGCCACACCCTTGTGCCTATGTCCAGTCCCCAAGCAACCCGCTTGAGAGTTCCACTATCTTGTAAATTCCTTTTACAAGTTCTAAACACACAAGGACAATCCTTCCTTTGTGTTTAGAGATCCTTTACAACAAGAGACTCACAGTCTCTTAATCCCTTAGAGAATGAGAAGAAGAAGAAGAACAAATCTCTCTAGAAAGAGATGGATTTTACAGATTTAGCACTCAAATAATTCCTTAATGAATTGCAATTGAATTGGCCAAGGAATTCTTAAGAGGATAAAATGAATTTGCTCTTTGAGAGGATAAACACTTTGTTGTTCTCAAAATCTCTAAGCAATTTCGTGTTTAAGTCACATATATATAGACCATTGGTGGTCATGAGTAAAGCCTTTGAAAAGTTGTGACTCTTGAAATTATTTTTCTGAAAATCCTGTCTGGTAATCGATTACAGTAATTGTGTAATCGATTACAACTTTTAAAATTTGAATTAAAACGTTTACTAACTGCTGGTAATCGATTACCAAAATTGTGTAATCGATTACACAGTCTAAAATTTTGAATTCAAATTTTTGTAGCTGTTATAAAACGTATTTGGCCACTGGTAATCGATTACATCCTCTGGTAATCGATTACCAGAGAGTAAAACCTTTGAGAAACACTTTTTAATTTAAATCACTTGGCCAAACCTTTGCTAATTCAATTAGGAATTCCCTTCCTAATATTCTAGTGATCATCTTGATGTTGTGACTTGTAATCTTGAAGTATTGTCTTGAATTTTAATCTTGAAAAGCCCATTTGCATCAATTGCAACACATCATCATGATCATCATCAAAACATCAAAGCCAATTGCATCTACAATCTCCCCCTTTTTGATGATGACAATACAATACCTGAAATCAAGATTCAAGCAAGCAACAAACAATTGTATATAGATAAAATGTGCATGCGTTTACTCCCCCTATATTTCGGAATACATGATCACTTGATTTCTAAGTTTGGTAAGCAACCTTTTCTCCCCCTTTGGCAACATCAAAAAGCCAAAGAACTCGAAAATCAACACAGATATAACAATGGAGTTGCAAGATATATAAATATCAGAGTATTAAACACAATAAGCCAAACTCACAAACAAGAAATAATCAAACTAGAATTCAAATAACATAAAATGTCAACAACCACAAAATATCCAAGACTGAAATTTAAAAACCAAAAGATAAATAAGCAAAGTACTTAGCATAATAATGTAAATTCTAAGAAACTAAAAGCCAAAATACACGGCTTATAAAAAGACATATAGTCAGAAACTAAAATCTAAGAAGATGGAGGTGGTGGAGGAAGATCAAAACTCTGACGAATGTATCTGACATCCTCTTCAAGCTGTGTAAGGCGAATGTCCATACCGGCAAAGCGTGAATCTAACGAGTCGAAGCGGTCACAACATAAGAACGAAGACCCCGTAATTCGGAGAGGACTTCATTCATGAGTGCGGAATCTTCACGTTGAGGGGGAGGTGAAGGAGTACGTTCATCTTGAGGAGGGAGTGCATCCTTCTTCAGCCATTGTCCATTCCGATCTTTACGATACCCAAAGGAGGTCACTGCACCAGCACCAATTGCAAAGGAACGCTTGACTTGAACAAAGGGTTCATCATCAAGCGGAATTTGAAAATGACGCAAAAACAGAGTAATCAAATGTGGATAAGGAAGAGGTGCATTGGCCCGTAATGCCTTATGCATTCGGTACCGAATCAAATGGGCCCAGTCGATCTGACGACCGGTAAGAAAAGCCCACATAAGAATCAAATCCTCCTCAGAGGCTTGTGCTAAATTTGAAGACCGAGGAAGCAAAATTCTAACAATGATATAATGCATGATGCGATTATCAAAAGTTAATGACCCGGCCAGCAATCTACCGGTTATTTCAGCTTGATCATTGCAGACCATGCGACGAGCATCGTGACTTGAATAATCGAATTTCCAGTCATCAACAATGGTGCCCTCAAAAGATGCACCTTGACTGGGTAAATGAGTCAAAGAAAAGAAAAGTGACTGATCAATGACCATAGAAGTACCATGCACCTCAGACATAATAATACCATCCTGAATTTTTAAATTGCAGTAGAAGACCTTAACAAGTTCAGGATAATACGGCAATTTTAATGACATGAAATCAACAAGACCAGAGTTTTGAAACACTTGATAGCAATCAAACGTTTCATCATTAAAGAACTCTACGTCTAGGTACCTAGGATCTAAGATTATTCTAGAAGAAAACTGAGAAAGGTACCGTAGACGTTGATCATCGGATGAAAACAGTGTTGATGATCTTGGAGATGACAAAGAAGGAGGAATAGGTGTTGTGGGTGCTCCGGATGGGCCGTGACGGCGATGGGCAGCAGCAGTAGCGGTGGAGGATGATCCCTTTCTCTTCTTTGATGGCTCTGCCATTTGATGAAGTTTTTCTGGATTTTGATTGGTGGAAGTGAAAGAAGAGTGAAAAAGAGGAAGATTGGGCTTTACGGGACGTGATTTGGTGAAGAATTGAGTGAGAATCGAAGGTTTGAAGTTCTAGGTATGGAGGAAAACGTGGAGGATGCTTTGGCTGCGCAGCAGCTCTGATTTCGTGAGTATTTATAGAAGATGACGCATTGTAATCGATTACAGGTATTGGTAATCGATTACAGGCCCAATAAGCCTTCTGGTAATCGATTACAGGATGTTGTAATCGATTACAGGCTGCCTGTTCATGTGTAATCGATTACACTGGATGGTAATCGATTACCAGAGCCTATCCTAGACTAGTTTCTTAAGAGAATATCTATATTTATGCTCAAACACATCCTATATAACTAATTTTCACTACTAATACACTAAATTCAATCATTCAATTATTATATACACAAGAAATCATAAGTTCTATCATAAAAACAAGAATTCAAACAAGATCAAACAAAATAATCTACAATCAAAAGGTAAAAGTAAATCAACCAATCAATCCCTATTTTTCTAAATCTCTTACATCTAAGAGACCTAATTCTCTTCTAATAGAGAAGAACACTTCCTTGGGGAGAGGTTTAGTGAAAATATCAGCAAGTTGATTCTTAGTATCAACAAATTCTAATACACAATCTCCCTTTAGGACATGATCTCTAAGAAAGTGGTGTCTAATCTCTATATGTTTAGTTCTTGAATGTTGAACTGGGTTTTTGGATAGATTTATGGCACTAGTATTATCACACTTAATAGGTATGCGATCAAGAATGATGCCATAGTCAGATAATTGTTGCTTCATCCATAAAATCTGTGCACAACAACTACCGGCAGAGATATACTCCGCTTCAGCAGTAGATAAAGCAACACTGTTTTGTTTCTTACTATGCCATGAGACAAGAGCCGATCTAATAAATTGACAAGTTCCACTTGTACTTTTTCTATCAGTTTTAGATCCGGCAAAATCAGAATCAGAATATCCTATTAAGTTACATGTTGAATTCTTAGGATACCATAATCCTAAATTGATTGTTCCTAATAGATATCTCATGATTCTCTTTACTGCACTTAAATGTGATTGTTTGGGGTTGGATTGAAACCTAGCACACATGCATACACTAAACATAATATCAGGTCTACTAGCAGATAAATAAAGAAGAGATCTGATTATACCTCGATATTTTTTTATGTCTATAGACTGACCAGATTCATCTTTATCTAAGTAACAATTAGTGCTCATCGGTGTAGACATGTGTTTTGCACTATCCATCCCAAATCTTTTGATCAATTCCTTGCAGTATTTGGATTGATTGATGAATATACGTTCTTGAGTTTGCTTGATTTGTAATCCCATAAAGTACTTTAGTTCTCCCATCATTGACATTTCAAATTCACTTTGCATATCAAGGGAAAACTCCTTGCACAATGAATCATTAGTGGATCCAAAAATTATATCATCAACATATATTTGAACCAACAAAATATCATTATGCTTTCTCTTTATGAACAATGTGGTATCCACTTTACTTCTGGAGAAATCTTTTTCTAGAAGAAAATTGCTTAATCGTTCATACCATGCCCTAGGGGCTTGTTTCAAACCATAAAGAGCCTTTTGTAATTTATAAACATGGTTTGGTTTATCAGGAATTTCAAAACCAGGGGGTTGTTCAACATATACCTCTTCTTGAATTAAGCCATTTAGAAAGGCACTCTTAACATCCATTTGATAAAGTTTAAAATTCATAATGGATGCATATGCCAATAGCATTCTAATGGCTTCTAATCTTGCAACAGGAGCATATGTTTCTTCATAGTCTATTCCTTCTTCTTGATTATACCCTTTTGCTACTAACCTTGCTTTATTTCTAATAATTATACCATGTTCATCTAATTTATTTCTAAAAACCCATTTTGTTCCTATGATAGGATGATTTTCAGGTTTTTCTACTAATTTCCACACATTATTTCTTTCAAATTGGTTTAATTCTTCTTGCATGGCAATGATCCAATTATCATCTATTATGGCTTCTTTTATATTTTTAGGTTCAATCATGGATACAAAAGCCATATTATTGCATAAATCTTTAAGAGAGTGTCTAGTTGTTACCCCTTTTGAGATATCACCAATAATGTTGTCGAGGGGATGATCTCTTGAAGTTTTCCATTCTCTTGGGAGTGCATCATTGGATTTGACTTCTTCTGGAGGATCTTCATTGTTTCCTTTGTCATTTCCTTTGGAATCTTGTTCATGAATGTTCATATGTTCTAAAGAATCTGCAATGTCATCTAGCATATTCTTTCTTGACAATATAGCATTAGATTCATCAAAGGTAACATGAATGGATTCCTCTATATTCATAGTTCTCTTATTATATATTCTATATGCTTTGCTTTGTAATGAATATCCAAGAAAAATGCCTTCATCAGATTTTGCATCGAATTTTCCTAGATTATCTTTACCATTATTAAGTACAAAGCACTTGCAACCAAAAACATGTAGATGAGAAATATTAGGTTTTCTACCATTAAATAACTCATATGGGGTTTTCTTTAAAATAGGTCTTATCAAGGCTCTATTCATGATGTAACATGCAGTATTGACAGCTTCAGCCCAAAAATACTTTGGAAGAGAAGTATCATTTAATAAAGTTCTTGCAATTTCTTCCAATGACCTATTTTTCCTCTCAACAACTCCATTTTGTTGAGGGGTTCTTGGTGCAGAAAAATTATGTTCAATACCATGTTCATCACAAAATAATTCAAAATCTTTATTTTCAAATTCACCCCCATGATCACTTCTAATGGATGCAATCTTGAGATTTTTCTTGTTTTGTATGACTTTAGCAAGTTTCCTAAATGCTTGGAATGAATCACTTTTATGTGTAATAAATAATGTCCAAGTATATCTAGAAAAATCATCAACTATAACTAAAGCATAGTAATTTCCTCCAAAACTCATGGTTCTAGATGGACCAAATAGATCCATATGCAATAACTGTAATGGTCGAGTGGTTGAAACAACATTTTTAGATTTGAATGAGACTCTTGTTTGTTTGCCCTTTTGACATGCATCGCATAGTTTATCTTTTTCAAATTTCAATTTAGGCAAACCAACTACTAAATCTTTTGAAATTAATTTATTTAAGTGATCCATGTTTATGTGAGCAATTCTTTTATGCCATAACCATGGATCATCATCTTTACTAAGAAAGCAATGATTGTTTTCTTGTTTTATGCTTAAGTCTATCATGTAAACATTATTGACTCTGTGTCCTACATGCTTTATATTAATGTCATGCTTATGTTCTATAAGACATTTCTGAGAATCAAATGATACTAGATAGCCTTTGTCACATAGTTGACTAACGCTAAGCAGGCTGTGCTTAAGGCCTTCAACAAGTAGAACATTTTCAATGGAGTTTGAAGAATTTGTACCTATTTTACCCACTCCAAGAATTCTACCTTTGTTGTTGTCACCATATGTTACATGCCCGCTTTTTCTTTGGAGATATATGTGTAAAATTTGATGCATCTCCAGTCATATGTTTGAGCATCCGCTATCTATGTACCACTTCTTTCTCAAAGATACCTGCATAATCAAGTTTTTGACTTAGGTACCCAAATTTTATTGGGTCCTTGCATGTTAGTATAAACTGAGGATCCTTTTGGGACCCATATCATTTTAATGTTACTGTAATTTTTCTTGATGTAGCAAGTTGATATGCCATGTCCTCTTCTTCCACAGTAAAAACAAGTGATAGAATTAGAATTACATTTTTGTGTGGAAGTGGAAAAGTTTTTATGAACCTTTTGTAGTTTTTCAGATTTATATCCTAGTCCATTTTTATTAGACACATATCTTTGTTTACTTAATATAACATCTAAATTATTTCTACTATATGAAAATTTTGCAAGTGAATTTTTTAACTCTTTAATTTCTTTTACATATTTATCACAGCAACTACAAGAATCTGTTATTTTCTTGTCATTAATAGTGGAGATATTAACTTTTTCATTTGTTTTAGAGATTGAGACTTCATTTCTAAGAAGATCTAATTCTTGTTTAATTTCGAAATTTCATTTTCTAAATTTGAAATTGTTTTCTTTGATGATGAAACTAATTTTGCAAGTTTAATTGATTCTTTATGCAAATCAGCAAATGCATCTTGCAATTCATCAAAAGAAATAGATAAGTTGTTTGAAGATGTTACCTCTTCATCACTTTCGTAACTTTTGGCCATAAGGCAAAGATTTATCTCTTCATTTTCAGAATCTTCAGAGGATTCCAAATCATTTTCATCCCATGTGATGTATGCTTTCTTTAGTTTCTTCTCACTATGATTTTTCTTTTCAGATTTTTCCATCTTTTTCTTGAAGATGGGACAATCAACCCTCAGATGTCCAGGTTGATTGCATTCAAAGCATTTTAGAGTAGAGGATGAATTTTCTGTCCTTCTCTTTGATTTAAAATTTGGTCGCCTTTGATTTCCTCTTACTTTAAGAAACTTGTTGAATCTTTTTACAAAGAGACTTAGATCATCATCATCATCTGGACCATTATCCTGATCACTTTCTTCTTGAATGAGGATGATGCTTTAAGAAGCAATTCCTTTCTTTTTCTTGTCATTTTCTTCATTTTGGTGCAATCTCAATAGTTCCATCTCGTGTTCCTGCAACCTTACCAAATAAAGTGCAAGAGACATGTTAGACAAATCTCTTGATTCAGAAATAGTCGTTACTTTGGGTTGCCATTCTCTACTTAAACATCTTAGCACCTTGTTTATAAGATCTTCATTTTGAAATTCTTTGCCTAAGGCTGCTAGATGATTTACTATATGTGTAAATCTCTTTTGCATACTCTGAATATTTTCATTGCATTCATTCTAAATAATTCATACTCATGATTAGTGCATTTATCCTAGATCTTTTAACATCTGTAGTTCCTTCATGTGTTAATCGAAGAGTGTCCCACATTTCCTTAGCACTCTTACAATTTGAAACCCTGAAATATTCATCCATTCCTAGGGCAGATTTATTATGTTTTTGGCTTTTAGGTTGTATTGTACTCGTTTCTATCCTCTTCAGACCATCTATCTCTAGGTTTTTCTATGTTATGCTTTCACTTGATGAAACTACCATCTATTGAAACTCTTTCTACTGTGGTGGGTATATAAGGCCC
>NW_021143716.1:0-108797 GCF_004193775.1 Glycine soja | reverse complement strand
TAACATCGTCACCTGCACCCTTCCGGAGATGTCAGCGTCTTTCGACCGACACTACGAAAAAGTCTCATTTGCTATCCGTAAGACTCAAGCACGATAGCAAGCAGTGACTAACGTCGTCACCTGCACCCTTTCCGGAGATGTCAGCGTCTTCCGACCGACACTACGAAAAAGTCTCATTTGCTATCCGTAAGACTCAAAGCACGATAGCAAGCAGTGACTAACGTCGTCACCTGCACCCTTCCGGAGATGTCAGCGTCTTCGGTCGTGACTCTGAAAAAGTCTCATTTGCTATACGTAAGACTCATAGGACGATAGCAAGTTGTGACTAACGTCGTCACCTGCACCCCTTTCGGAGATGTCAACGTCTTCCGACCGACACTACGAAAAGTCTCATTTGCTATCCGTAAGACTCGAAGCACGATAGCAAGCAGTGACTAACGTCGTCACCTGCACCCTTCCCGAAGATGTCAGCGTCTTTCGGCCGAGACTATGAAAAAGTCTCATTTGCTATCCGTAAGACTCATAGCACGATAGCAAGCAGTGACTAACGTCGTCACCTGCACCCTTTCCAGAGATGTCAGCGTCTTCCGGCCAAGACTACGAAAAAGTCTCATTTGCTATCCGTAAGACTCAAAGCACGATAGCAAGCAGTGACTAACGTCGTCACCTGCACCCTTTCCAGAGATGTCAGCGTCTTCTGACGACACTACGAAAAAGTCTCATTTGCTATCCGTAAGACTCAAAGCACGATAGCAAGCAGTGACTAAAGTCGTCACCTGCATCCTTCCCAGAGATGTCAGCGTCTTCCGGCGAGACTATGAAAAAGACTTATTTGCTATCCTTAAGACTCAAAGCGTGATGGCAAGCAGTTGCTAACGTTGTCACCTACACCGTTCTCGGAGATGGCAGCGTCTTCCGGCCGTGACTTTGAAAAAATCTTATTTGCTATCAGTAAGACTCTAAGCACGATGGCAAGCAGTGACTAACGTCATCACCTGCACCCTTTTCGGAGATGTGAGTGTCTTTCGACCGACACTATGAAAAAGTCTCATTTGCTATCCGTAAGACTCATACCACGATAGCAAGCAGTGACTAACGTTGTCACCTGCACCCTTCCCCAAGATGTCAGCATCTTTCGGCCGAGACTATGAAAAAGTCTCATTTGCTATACGTAAGACTCATAGCACGATAGCAAGATGTGACTAACGTCGTCACCTGCTCCCTTTCTTGAGATGTCAGTTTCTTTCGATCGACACTACGAAAAAGTCTCGTTTTCTATCCTTAAGACACAAAGCACGATTGCAAGCAGTGACTAACGTCGTCACCTGCACCTTTTCCGGGGATGTCAGCGTCTTCCGACCGACACTACGAAAAAGTCTCATTTGGTATCCATAAGACTCAAAGCACGATAGCAAGCAGTGACTAGCGTCGTCACCTGCACCCTTCCCGAAGATGTCAGCGTCTTTCGGCCGACACTTTGAAAAAGTCTTATTTGATATCTGTAAGAATCAAAGCACAACAGCAAGCAGTGACTAACATCCTCACCTGCACCTTTCTCGGAGATATCAGCGTCTTCCGGCTGAGACTACAAAAAAGTCTCATTTGCTATCCGTAAGACTTAAGGCACGATAACAAGCAGTGACTAACGTCATCACCTGCTATATTCCCGGAGATGTCAGCATCTTTCGGCCGAGACTATGAAAAAGTCTCATTTGCTATCCGTAAGACTCATAGCACGATAGCAAGCAGTGACTAACGTCGTCACCTGTACCCTTCCCGAAGATGTCAGCGTCTTTCGGCCGAGACTATGAAAAAGTCTCATTTGCTATACGTAAGACTCATAGCACGATAGCAAGCAGTGACTAACGTCGTCACCTGCACCCTTTCCGGTGATGTCAGCGTCTTCCAACCGAAACTACGAAAAAGTTGCATTTGATATCCATAAGACTCAAAGCACGATAGCAAGCAGTGACTAAAGTCGTTACCTGCATCCTTCCCATAGATGTCAGCGTCTTCTGGCCGAGACTTTGAAAATGTCTTATTTGCTATCCTTACGACTCAAAGAACGAAAGCAAGCAGTTGCTAACGTCGTCACCTACACCGTTCTCGTAGATGTAAGCGTCTTCCGGCCGAGACTTAGAAAAAGTCTTATTTGATATCCGTAAGAATCAAAGCACGACAGCAAGCAGTGACTAACATCCTCACCTGCACCTTTCTCGGAGATATTAGCGTCTTCCGGCTGAGACTACGAAAAAGTCTCATTTGCTATCCGGAAGACTTAAGGCACGATAACAAGCAGTGACTAACGTCATCACCTGCTCTGTTCCCGGAGATGTCAGCGTCTTTCGGCCGAGACTATGAAAAGTCTCATTTGCTATCCGTAAGACTCATAGCACGATAGCAAGCAGTGACTGACGTCGTCACCTATACCCTTCCCGAAGATGTCAGCGTCTTTCGGCCGAGACTATGAAAAAGTCTCTTTTTCTATCTGTAAGATTCATAGCACGATAGCAAGCAGTGGCTATCTTCGTCAGCTGCACCGTTCTCGGAGATGTCAATGTCCTCCGGCCGACACTATGAAAAAGTCTTATTTGCTATCCATAAGACTCAAAGCACAATAGCAACCAGTGACTAACGTCATCACCTGCACCCTTGCCGGAGATGTCAGCGTCTTTCGACCGACACTAGGAAAAATTCTCATTTGCTATCCGTAAGACTCAAAGCACGATAGCAACCAGTGACTAACATCGTCACCTGCTCCCTTTCCTGAGATGTAAGTGTCTTTTGATCGACACTACAAAAAAGTCTCATTTTAAATCCTTAAGACACAAAGCACGATTGCAAGCAATGACTAACGTCGTCACCTGCAGCTTTTCCGGGGATGTCAGCGTCTTCCGACCGACACTACGAAAAAGTCTCATTTGGTATCCATAAGACTCAAAGCACGATAGCAAGCAGTGACTAACGTCGTCACCTGCACCCTTCCCGAAGATGTCAGCGTCTTTCGGACGAGACTCTGAAAAAGTCTCATTTGCTATACGTAAGACTCATAGAACGATAGCAAGCTATGACTAATGTCGTCACCTGCACCCTTTTCGGAGATGTGAGCGTCTTTCGACCGACACTATGAAAAAGTCTCATTTGCTATCCGTAAGACTCATACCACGATAGCAAGCAGTGACTAATGTTGTCACCTGCACCCTTCCCGAAGATGTCAGCGTCTTTCGGCCGAGACTATGAAAAAGTCTCATTTGCTATACGTAAGACTCATAGCACGATAGCAAGCAGTGACTAACGTCGTCACCTGCACCCTTTCCGGTGATGTCAGCGTCTTCCAACCGAAACTACGAAAAAGTCGCATTTGGTATCCATAAGACTCAAAGAACGATAGCAAGTAGTGACTAAAGTCGTTACCTGCATCCTTCCCATAGATGTCAGCATCTTCTGGCCGAGACTTTGAAAATGTCTTATTTGCTATCCTTAAGACTCAAAGCACGATAGCAAGCAGTTGCTAACGTCGTCACCTACACCGTTCTCGGAGATGTAAGCGTCTTCCGGCCGAGACTTTGAAAAAGTCTTATTTGATATCCGTAAGAATCAAAGCATGACAGCAAGCAGTGACTAACATCCTCACCTGCACCTTTCTCGGAGATATCAGCGTCTTCCAGCTGAGACTACGAAAAAGTCTCATTTGCTATCCGTAAGACTTAAGGCATGATAACAAGCAGTGACTAACGTCATCACCTGCTCTATTCCCGGAGATGTCAGCGTCTTTCGGCCGAGACTATGAAAAAGTCTCATTTGCTATCCGTAAGACTCATAGCACGATAGCAAGCAGTGACTAACGTCGTCACCTGTACCCTTCCCGAAGATGTCAGCGTCTTTCGGCCGAGACTATGAAAAAGTCTCATTTGCTATCTGTAAGACTCATAGCACGATAGCAAGAAGTGGCTATCGTCGTCACCTACACCGTTCTCGGAGATGTCAGTGTCCTCCGGCCGACAATATGAAAAAGTCTTATTTGCTATCCATAAGACTCAAAGCACAATAGCAACCAGTGACTAACGTCATCACCTGCACCCTTGCCGGAGATGTCAGCGTCTTTCGACCGACACAACGAAAAAGTCTCATTTGCTATCCGTAAGACTCAAAGCACGATAGACACCAGTGACTAACATCGTCACCTGCTCCCTTTCTTGAGATGTCGGTGTCTTTCGATCGACACTACGAAAAAGTCTCGTTTTCTATCCTTAAGACACAAAGCACGATTGCAAGCAGTGACTAACGTCGTCACCTGCAGCTTTTCCGGGGATGTCAACATCTTCCGACCGACACTACGAAAAAGTCTCATTTGGTATCCATAAGACTCAAAGCACGATAGCAAGCAGTGACTAACGTCGTCACCTGCACCCATCCCGAAGATGTCAGCGTCTATCAGCCGAGACTATGAAAAAGTCTCATTTGCTATCCGTAAGACTCATAGCACGATAGCAAGCAGTGACTAACGTCGTCACCTGTACCCTTCCCGAAGATGTCAGCGTCTTTTGGCCGAGACTATGAAAAAGTCTCATTTGCTATCTGTAAGACTCATAGCACGATAGCTAGAAGTGGCTATCGTCGTCACCTACACCGTTCTCGGAGATGTCAATGTCCTCTGGCCGACAATAAGAAAAAGTCTTATTTGCTATCCATAAGACTCAAAGCACAATAGCAACCAGTGACTAACGTCATCACCTGCACCCTTGCCGGAGATGTCAGCGTCTTTCGACCGACACAACGAAAAAGTCTCATTTGCTATCCGTAAGACTCAAAGCACGATAGCAACCAGTGACTAACATCGTCACCTGCTCCCTTTCTTGAGATGTCGGTGTCTTTCGATCGACACTACGAAAAAGTCTCGTTTTCTATCCTTAAGACACAAAGCACGATTGCAAGCAGTGACTAACGTCGTCACCTGCAGCTTTTCCGGGGATGTCAACGTCTTCCGACCGACACTACGAAAAAGTCTCATTTGGTATCCATAAGACTCAAAGCACGATAGCAAGCAGTGACTAACGTCGTCACCTGCACCCATCCCGAAGATGTCAGCGTCTATCAGCCGAGACTATGAAAAAGTCTCATTTGCTATCCGTAAGACTCATAGCACGATAGCAAGCAGTGACTAACGTTGTCACCTGCACCCTTCCCGAAGATGTCAGCGTCTTTCGGCCGAGACTATGAAAAAGTGTCATTTGCTATCCGTAAGACTCATAGCACGATAGCAAGCAGTGACTAACGTCGTCACCTGCACCCTTCTCAGAGATGTCAATGTCTTCCGGCTGAGACTACGAAAAAGCCTCATTTGCTATCCGTAACACTTATGGCACGATAACAAGCAGTGACTAACGTCATCACCTGCACCCTTTCCTAAGATGTCAGCGTCTTCTGAGCGGCACTACAAAAAAGTATGATTTGCTATCCGTAAGTCTCAAA
Source organism: Glycine soja (assembly GCF_004193775.1). Taxonomy (NCBI): domain Eukaryota; kingdom Viridiplantae; phylum Streptophyta; class Magnoliopsida; order Fabales; family Fabaceae; genus Glycine; species Glycine soja. Next base: position 103,325 of record NW_021143716.1, on the reverse strand, counting down.
GCACGATACCAAGCAGTGACTAAAGTCATCACCTGCATCCTTCCCAGAGATGTCAGCGTCTTCCGGCCGAGACTATGAAAAAGTCTTATTTGCTATCCTTAAGACCCAAAGCGCGATAGAAAGCAGTTGCTAACGTCGTCACCTACACCATTCTCGGAGATGTCAGCGTCTTCCGGCCGTGACTTTGAAAAAGTCTTATTTGCTATCCGTAAGACTCTAAGCATGATAGCAAGCAGTGACTAACGTAATCACCTGCACCTTTTCGGAGATGTGAGCGTCTTTCGACCGAAACAATGAAAAAGTCTCATTTGCTATCCGTAAGACTCATACCACGATAGCAAGCAGTGACTAACGTCGTCACCTGCACCCTTTACGGAGATGTCAGCGTCTTCCTGCCGAGATTACAAAAAAGTCTAATTTGCTATCCGTAAGACTCATAGCACGATAGCAAGCAGTGACTAACGTCGTTACCTGCACCCTTTCCGGAGATGTCTGCGTCTTCCGACTGACACTATGTAAAAGTCTCATTTGCTATCCGTAAGACTCAAAGCACGATAGCAAGCAGTGACTAACGTCGTCACCTGATTCCTTTCCTGAGATGTCAGCGTCTTTCGATCGACACTACAAAAAACTCTCATTTTCTATCCTTAAGACACAAAGCACGATTGCAAGCAGTGAAAATCATGGTCACCTGCTAATTTTCCGGAGATGTCAGCGTCTTTCGACCGACACTACGAAAAAGTCTCATTTGCTATCCGTAAGACCCAAAGCACGATAGCAACCAGTGACTAACATCGTCACCTGCTCCCTTTCCTGACATGTCAGTGTCTTTCGATCGACACTACGAAAAAGTCTCGTTTTCTATCCTTAAGACACAAAGCACGATTGCAAGCAGTGACTAACGTCGTCACCTGCACCTTTTCCGGGGATGTCAGCGTCTTCCGACCGACACTACGAAAAAGTCTCATTTGGTATCCATAAGACTCAAAGCACGATAGCAAGCAGTGACTAACGTCTTCACCGGCACCCTTCCCGAAGATGTCAGCGTCTATCGGCCGAGATTATGAAAAAGTCTCATTTGCAATCCGTAAGACTCATAGTACGATAGCAAGCAATGACTAACGTCGTCACCTGCACCCTTCCCGAAGATGTCAGCGTCTTTCAGCCGAGACTATGAAAAAGTCTCATTTGCTATCCATATGACTCATAGCACGATAGCAAGTAGTTGCAAACGTCGTCACCTGCACCCTTCTCAGAGATGTCAACGTCTTCCAGCAGAGAGTACGAAAAAGTCTCATTTGCTATCCGTAACACTTATGGCACGATAACAAGCAGTGACTAACGTCATCACCTGCACCCTTTCCTAAGATGTTAGCATCTTCTGAGCGACACTACGAAAAAGTATCATTTGCTATCCGTAAGTCTCAAAGCACGATAGCAAGAAGTGACTAAAGTCGTCACCTGCATCCTTCCCAAAGATGCCAGCGTCTTCCAGCCGAGACTATGAAAAAGTCTTATTTGCTATCCTTAAGACTCAAAGCGCGATAGCAGGCAGTTGCTAAGGTCGTCACCTACACCGTTCTCGAAGATGTCAGCGTCTTCCGGCCGTGACTTTGAAAAAGTCTTATTTTCTATCCGTAAGACTCTAAGCACGATAACAAGCAGTGACTAACGTCATCACTTGCACCCTTTTCGGAGATGTGAGCGTCTTTCGACCGACACTATGAAAAAGTCTCATTTGCTATCCGTAAGACTCATACCACGATAGCAAGCAGCGACTAATGTCGTCACCTGCACCCTTCCCGAAGATGTCAGCGTCTTTCGGCCGAGACTATGAAAAAGTCTCATTTGCTATACGTAAGACTCATAGCACGATAGCAAGCAGTGACTACCGTCGTCACCTGCACCCTTTCCGGAGATGTCAGCGTCTTCCAACCGAAACTACGAAAAAGTCTCATTTGGTATCCATAAGACTCAAAGCACGATAGCAAGCAGTGACTGACGTCGTCACCTGCACCATTTCCAGAGATGTCAGCATCTTCCGACCGACACTACGAAAAAGTCTTATTTGTTATCCATAAGACTCAAAGCACGATAGCAAGCAGTGACTAACGTCGTCACCTGCACGCTATCCGGAGATGTCAGCGTCTTCCGACCGACACTACGAAAAAGTCTCATTTGCTATCCGTAAGACTCGAAGTGCGATAGCAAGCAGTGACTAACGTCGTCACCTGCACGCTTTCCGGTGATGTCAGCGTCTTCCGAACGACACTACGAAAAAGTCTCATTTGCTATCCGTAAGACTCAATGCATGATAGCAAGCAGTGACTAACGTCGTCACCTGCTCCCTTTCCGTAGATGTTAGCGTCTTCCAGCCGAGACTATGAAAAAGTCTCATTTGTTATCCGTAAGACTCAAAGCACGATAGCAAGTAGTGACTAAAGTCGTCACCTGCATCTTTCCCAGAGATGTCAACGTCTTCCGGCCGAGACTATGAAAAAGAGTCATTTTCTATCCTTAATACTGAAAGCGCGATAGAAAGTAGTTGCTAACGTCGTCACCTACACCGTTCTCGGAGATGTCAGCGTCTTCCGGACGAGACTATGAAAAAGTTTTATTTGCTATCCGTAAGACTCTAAGCACGATAGCAAGCAGTGACTAATATCGTCACTTGCACCCTTCCCGGAGATGTTAGCGTCTTCTGTCCGAGATTACGAAAAAATCTCATTTGCTATCTATAAGACTCATAGCACCATAGCAAGCAGTGACTAACATCGTCACCTGCACCCTTCTCGAAGATGTCAGCGTCTTACGGCTGAGACTACGAAAAAGTCTCATTTGCTATCCGTAAGACTTAAGGCACGATAACAAGGAGTGACTAACGTCATCACCTGCACCCTTTCCTTAGATGTCAGCGTCTTCTGACCTACACTACGAAAAAGTCTCATTTGCTATCCGTAAGACGCAAAACACGATAGCAAGCAGTCACTAACGTTGTCACCTACACCCTTCCCGGAGATGTTAGCGTCTTCCGGCCGAGATTACGAAAAAGTCTCATTTGCTATCCGTAAGACTCAAAGCACGATAGCAAGCAGTGACTAACGTCGTCACCTGCACGCTTTCCGGAGATGTCATCGTCTTCCGACCGACACTACGAAAAAGTCTCATTTGCTATCCGTATGACTCAAAGCACGATAGCATGCGTTGACTAACGTCGTCACCTGCTCCCTTTCCGGAGATGTCAGCATCTTCCAGCCAAGACTATGAAAAAGTCTCATTTGCTATCCGTAAGACTCAAAGCAAGATAGCAAGCAGTGACTAAAGTCGTCACCTGCATCCTTCCCAGAGATGTCAACGTCTTTTGGCCGTGACTATTAAAAAGACTCATTTTCTATCCTTAAGACTCAAAGTGCGATAGAAAGTAGTTGCTAACGTCGTCACCTACCCCGTTCGTGGAGATGTCAACGTCTTCTGGCCAAGACTATTAAAATGTCTTATTTGCTATCCGTAAGACTCTAAGCACGATAGCAAGCAGTGACTAATGTCGTCACTTGCACCCTTCCCGCAGATGTTAGCGTCTTCCGGCCGAGATTACGAAAAAATCTCATTTGCTATCCATAAGACTCATAGCACCATAGCAAGCTGTGACTAACGTCGTCGCCTGCACCCTTCTCGGAGATGTCAGCGTCTTCCGGCTGAGACTACGAAAAAGTCTCATTTGCTATCCGTAAGACTTAAGGCACGATAACAAGGAGTGACTAACGTCATCACCTGCACCCTTTCCTAAGATGTCAGCGTCTTCTGACCTACACTACGAAAAAGTCTCATTTGCTATCCGTAAGACTCAAAGCACGATAGCAAGCAGTCACTAACGTCGTCACTTGCACCCTTCCCGGAGATGTTAGCGTCTTCCGGCCGAGATTACGAAAAAATCTCATTTGCTATCCGTAAGACTCATAGCACCATAGCAAGCAGTGACTAACGTCGTCACCTGCACCCTTCTCGGAGATGTCAGCGTCTTCCGGCTGAGACTACGAAAAAGTCTCATTTGCTATCCGTAAGACTTAAGGCACGATAACAATGAGTGACTAACGTCATCGCCTGCACCCTTTCCTAAGATGTCAGCGTCTTCTGACCTACACTACGAAAAAGTCTCATTTGCTATCCGTAAGACTCAAAGCACGATAGCAAGCAGTCACTAACGTCGTCACCAGCACCCTTCCCGGAGATGTCAGCGTCTTTCGGCCGAGACTATGAAATAGTCCCATTTGCTATCCGTAAGACTCATAGCACGATAGCAAGCAGTGAGTAACTGATGGAAGCTTGCTTGTGGGGCTTCTATGGAGGCTGGATCTTTGAGCTTCATTGACATCCTTTAATGGTGATTTTCCACCATGGAGATGCAGCGGAAAACAAAGGAGAAGAGGTGAGAGGAGGCGCCATCCACTAAGGAATAAGCCATGGAAGAAGGAGCTTCACCACCAAGATGAGGCTTGGATAAGAAGCTTGGAAGGATGCTTCAATGGAGGAAAAGAAAGAGGGAGAGAAAGAGAGAGGGGGGAGCACGAAATTGAAGGAATAAAAGAGGTAAAGAAGTGGAACTTTGAAGTGTATCTCATAAGACTTTCTTTCATCAAAGTTACAACAAGTGTTACACATGTTTCTATTTATAGACTAGGTAGCTTCCTTGAGAAGCTTTCTTGAGAAAACTTCCTTGAGAAGCTTCTTTGAGAAAACTTCCTTGAGAAGCTAGAGCTTAGCTACACACACCCCTCTCATAACTAAGCTCACCTCCTTGAGAAGCTTCCTTAAGAAGATTCCTAAAGAAGCTAGAGCTTAGCTACACATACCTCTCTAATAGCTAAGCTCACCTCCTTGAGATGAGAAGCTAGAACTTAGCTACACACCCCCTATAATAGCTAAGCTCACCCCCATGACAAAACATGAAAATACAAAAAAAAAGTCCTTACTACAAAGACTACTCAAAATGCCCTGAAATACCAGGCTAAAGCCTTATACTACTAGAATGTCCAAAATACAAGGCCCAAACGAAGGAAAAACTTATTCTAATATTTACAAAGATAAGCGGGCTCATATTTAGTCCATGGGCTCAAAATCTACCCTAAGGCTCATGAGAACCCTAGGGTCTTTCGTTGGGTCTCTAGCCCAATCTACTTGGAGTCTTCTACCCAATTCCTTTGCGGGATAGGATTGCATCACTAACGTCGTCACCTGCACCCTTCCCGGAGATGTCAGCGTCTTCCGGCTAAAACTACGAAAAAGTCTCATTTGTTATCCGTAAGACTTAAGGCACGATAACAAGCAGTGACTAACGTCGTCACCTGCACCCTTTCCTGAGATGTCAGCATCTTCCGACCGACACTACGAAAAAGTCTCATTTGCTATCCATAAGACTTAAAGCACGATAGCGAGCAGTGACTAACGTCGTCACCTGCACCCTTCCCGGAGAAGTCGGCGTCTTTGGCCGAGACTTTTTTTTGTCTAACGATTTTTGTTATTCCTGACCTGTGAAGTCAGGTGGCAGGCGGGGATACCCATGTGGTTATCCGTACAATGCATTTCTGTTAATCCTGACCCATGAAGTCAGGTGGCAGACGAAGATACCCAAGTGGTTATCCGCACCTTTCGTCAACCAAAGGCGAACGAGTCCGATAGTATTGGGATGATGTTGATCAACCGATTCTGTTTATTTTGAAAATTTTTGTAGGTTTTTACTTTCGTCATCCAGAGACATTCAAGCATGATGACGTGCGAGATTCCTCTCTGCTAGGTGGGGATGATCGAACTTGATAGCATGTGGAAACGTCGTGGTTATCCCTTTTTATCGCTTTCAAGGCACTGAAGTTTTGTTGATGCCCAGATGCCTTTTTCTTTCTGAATGACAGATTCCACTGGTTGGGATATTCATCAGCCAAATCATGTTCCGCTCAAACGAAATTAGTGTCATATCTTTACTTCCCTTTTATCACCAATAAAAGGTAAGTAAAGAGGGGCAAATGTCATACCCTAATTTCATCCGGGAGTACTTGCGGTCGGCCCTTGAACCTTGTTTGCTCCCTTCGGAACCCTCGAAACAAGCATCTATGCGTAATCCATAAAGTTTCGCAACGTTTCAGAAAGAAAACAAGCATCGTTGCGTAATCCGTAAAGTTTCAACACATTCCAGAAGGAAAACGAGCATTGTTGCGTAATTCGTAAGGTTTCGCAATATTCCAGAAAGAAAATATATGTTGTTATGTAATCTGTAAAGTTACGCAACGTTTCAGAATGAAATCAATTAAAAAAAACACAAAAGGGTGTATTTAGTAAAACGAGGGGTGCAAATAGCAATTGTCATATCTGGGCCCTCTAGAGGATTCTGGGCATTTCCTTGCTTAAGGTGGAAGCAACTCAGCTCACCTGGGCAAGCTGAGCTCGCCTAGGCGGGCTCGGCAGCAACCACCTCCCCCGTTTTGTTAAAAAATGGCTTTCGGGACTACCGTAATGCTTCCGTAAAATTTCCAAAAACCTTGGGTAAGCATATTTCACTTGATACTGCTGAAAGGTAAGAGGAAAAAGAAGAAAATCAAGTCCTATATGCATTCATAAGGCTTTCGTAACTTTTCCGTAAATTATGAAAAAGGGGGGTGAACTTATCAAGATGGGGGTGCAAATAGCCATTTTCATATTTTCAAATTTGGGCCTTCCAGAACATTTTGGAAGTTGGGTTACTTAAGGAGGAAGCAACCCAGCTCGCCTGGGCGAGCTGGGCGGCAACCTCCTGCCCCCATTTTCCTATAAATAGGCGAAGGGAGGTTGTTCCAAAGGGTCCTTAACCCCCTTGGCTATGCATTTCAGCTGTTTTAGGTGAAAAAAATTGTTTCCGTGAAGGAAATCCTAGCCGAGGTGCTTCCGTAACGCTTCCGAGATGTTTCCGTGAGCAAATCCGTAAAGGTTTTTCGCCACTCTTCACCGTTCTTCATTCGTTCTTCGTTCTTCAACCGGTAAGTTTTCGAATCTGAGACTTTCAATTCATTTCTTGTTTTATTGGCTTTCATCTTTATTTCGTTCACTTTTGGTTTTCTTTTCTTCTGTTTTGAACGAGTTTTAACCGATCGTTTAAGCCGTTATCTCACCTAATAAATGACAAAATGAATTTCCACCGATCATTTGCATTGTAATCTCATTTAATCACTGTTAAAGCAAAATCTAACCGATCGTTCACGTTGTAATCACGGTTAAACCAAAAAAAGACAAAATAATAAAAAAATAATCAAAATATCTTAAAAAATAAAAAAAATAATCAAAATATTTTTGAATAAAATAATCAAAAAAATCAATCGGACGTTTTTCTTTGGAAGTTTCCTTAAATGAATTGACTAATAACCGAAGTGAAACTAAAGCTAAAATCAACTCACAAATCAAGCTTTGTCCGCAAAAATCACTAAAAACTGTTTCAAGGTCCAATGCCTTAAACAATCCTCTTTACTTTTATCGGTTAACATGGACCGTTCAAAAGCATAAAGTCAACTTGTGACTTTACCGCTTTTGCAAGAACTACGTAGGTCTGATTTCCTCATCGCAATTGAGGATACGTAGGAGCAAAAGCTTCGCTTTTGTCGACCACCCCAAGAGATCGTTAATGGTTCAATGCCTTAACGTTTCTCTCCTTTCAAAAACAAAGAGATCGTTAATGGTCCAATACTTTAATGTTTCTCTCCTTTCAAAAGAATCAAAAGATCGTTTAAATGGTCCAACGCCTTAAACAAATTTTGTGCGATTAAAATCGATCTTGCGGAAAAAGATCAAAACAACTTAACCAACGTTTAGTTCTTAAAGAACTATGCAGGTCTGATTTCCTCATTGCAATTGAGGATACGTAGGAGCGAGATAAACACCCTTGTCGACCACACCAAAATTAAAAACATAAAAAGCATAAAAACACAAAAAGACATAAGAAAAAAAGGGAAAATAAAACATTTTGAAGTCATATTTGCACACTTGATTAAAGGCTGTCGTCCTTTGTGATGGACGCGTGGGGTGCTAATACCTTCCCCATGCGTAAAAACAACTCCCGAACCTTTCACACATAAAGTTCGTAGGCCACACCTTTCCGATTTTTCCGACATTTTCCTCGAATAAACGTTGGTGGCGACTCCGCACATTTTCCTTTCTTGGAAGACGCACCGTGAGCCCCGCGTCGCCCTCCCGCCGAAGGGTAGGTTGCGACACTAAGTCACAAACTTGATCATATAGGTATCTTTGAAGAAGAAATGGTACATAGATAGCGGATGTTCAAAACATATGATGGGAGATGCATCAAAGTTCACACATATCTCTCCCAAGAAAAGCGGGCATGTATCTTATGGTGACAACAACAAAGGTAGAATTCTTGGAGTTGGAAAAATAGGTACGAATTCTTCAAACTCCATTGAGAATGTTCTACTTGTTGAAGGCCTTAAGCACAACTTGCTTAGTGTTAGTCAATTATGTGATAAAGGCTATCTAGTATCATTTGATTCTCAAAAATTTCTCATTGAACATAAACATGATACTAATATAAAGCATATAGGGTATAGAGTCAACAATGTTTATATGATAGACTTAAGCCAAAAACTAGATAATAATCAATGTTTTCTTAGCAAAGATGATGATCCATGGCTATGGCATAAACGAATTGCTCACATAAACATGGAACACTTAAATAAATTGATTTCAAAAGATTTAGTTGTTGGTTTGCCAAAATTGAAATTTGAAAAAGATAGACTGTGTGATGCATGTCAAAAGGGAAAACAAACTAGAGTCTCATTCAAATCCAAAAACATTGTTTCAACTACTCAACCATTACAATTGTTACATATTGATTTGTTTGGTCCTTCTAGAATTATGAGTTTTGGTGGAAGCTATTATGCACTTGTCATTGTTGATGATTATTCTAGATATACTTGGACACTATTTATCACTCATAAGAATGATGCATTTCAAGCATATAAGAAACTTGCAAAAGTTATTCAAAATAAGAAAAATTTCAAAATTATATCTATTAGGAGTGATCATGGGGGTGAGTTTGAAAATAAAGAATTTGACTTATTTTGTGATAAGCATGGCATTGAACATAACTTTTCTGCACCTAGAACCCCTCAACAAAATGGAGTTGTTGAAAGGAAAAATAGGTCTTTGGAAGAAATTGCTAGAACCTTATTAAATGATACTCCTCTTCCAAAATATGGTATCCTAGGAATTCCACATGCACCTTAATAGGATACTCTGATTCAAACTTTGCTGGTTCTAAAATAGATAGAAAGAGCAAAAGCGGAACTTGTCAATTCATTGGATCTGCTCTAGTCTCTTGGAATAGTAAGAAACAAAATAGTGTTGTTTTATCCACTGCAGAAGCGGAATATATTTTTGCTGGTAGTTGTTGTGCACAGATTCTATGGATGATGCAACAACTCTCTGACTATGGAATCCTTCTTGACCGTATACCTATTAGGTGTGATATAATACAAGTGCAATTAATCTTTCCAAAAATCCAGTTCAACATTCTAGAACCAAGCATATAAAAATTAGGCACCATTTTCTAAGAGATCATGTTATAAAGGGAGATTGTATGCTAGAATTTGTTGATACAAAGAATCAGCTTGCTGATATCTTCACAAAACCACTCCCCAAAGAAACATTCTTTTCCATTAGAAGAGAATTGGGCCTCTTAGATATTAGTGATTTAGATAAATAAGGATTGATTGGTTGATTGAAATATTTATGGTTAATGATTGATTGATTGTATTTGATTATAAGATTTTGATTGTGTTTGATTGGTGTGTTATTGTGTGATTGATGCTTGTTTAATTGAATTAAATGAGTATCATTATTGATGATTGATATAGTTAGATGTTTTTAGCATAGACATAGATAATTTTTGGAGGAAAAAGCTTAGTTCATGTTCTGGTAATCAATTACCATTACGTGTAATCGATTACACAAGAACAGATAGCTTGTAATCGATTACAGCATCCTGTAATCGATTACCAGAAGGCTAAGTGCTCCTGTAATCGATTACCAAACCTTGTAATCGATTACATAACGCCATCTTCTATAAATAGCCACATTTCAGAAATTGCAGTCACAAAAATCACGAGTTGCAGCGCCCCCTTTCTCCCAAAACTTTCAATCCTCATATCTCACTCGTTTCTCAACCAAATCACCTCCCACAAAGCCCATTTTTCATCATTTTCAATTCTCTTTCATTCTAACCGATCAAAATGTTCAATAACTTCACCAAATGGCAGAATCATCCAAGAAGTGCAAGGTTTCATCCACCTCCGTTGCGGCACATAGAACATCACGTCCCAGAGCCACCGGAGCATCCCCGACACCAATTCCACCATCCTTGTCATCTTCTACACTATTTTCATCTGATGAAAAATGTATCCAGTATTCCTCTCTCTTTCAATCTCATCAAATTCTTGATCCCAAATATCTTGACCTTGAATTCTTTGATGGGGAAATATTTGATTGCTATCAAGTGTTTCAAAACATTGGTTTGATTCCTTTTATGTCATTAAAATTACCATATTATCCTGAGTTAGTACGAGTCTTTTACTCAAATTTGAAAATTCAAGATGGAACTTTAATTTCTGAGGTGCATGGTATCCCTATGATTATTGATGAATCACTTTTCTTTTCTCTGACACAACTACCCAATCAGGGTGCACCTTTTGAGGGTACCCTTGTTGACAACAAAAAGTTTGATTACTCCTGTCATGATGCCCGCCGCATGGTCTGCATTGACCAGGTGGATATGACCGGCAGACTGCTTGCCGGGTCATTGACATTTGATTGTCGCATCATGCACTATATCATTGTTAGAATTTTGATGCTCCGTTCTTCTAATCTCGCTCAAGCCTTTGAGGAGGACATGATTCTGATGTGGGCTTTCTTGACCAATTGTCCAATCGACTGGGCCCATTTGATTCGTTACCGCATGCATAAGGCATTGCGGTCTAGTGCACCTCTACCTTACTCTCAACTTGTGACTTTGTTTCTTCGACTTTTTGAAATTCCTTTGGATTCTGAGCCTTTTGTGCAAGTTAAACGTTCCTTTGCTATTGGTGTCGATGCGGTAACTTCCTTTGGCTACTGTAAGGACATGGATGGGCAATGGTTGAAGAAGGACGCATAACCTCCGCAAGATGAACATACTCCCTCTCCTTCGCCTCAACGAGATGATTCCTCAGCTCTCATGAATGAAGTTCTTTCGGAATTATGAGGCCTTCACACCTATGTTGGTGAACGCTTTGATTCCTTGGATGGTTGCATAGATGCCATTGATGCTTGCTTTGAAGGAATGGATACCCGCATCACTCAGCTTGAAGAGGATGTGAGTTATCTTCGTCGGTGCTTCGACCTTCCACCACCTTCCTAGATTTAGATTATTATTATCTTTTATTTTAATCCATGTATTTGGCTATGTTTTAAGTCATTATTCTCTGAACTTTAGTTATATTTCAGTATTTGGCACTTAGTATTTATGACTGAATTATATTTGATTTTGACTTGTGAATGGTTATGTTAACTTTAGTTATATTTGATTCTTATTTTCTGTCTTATGTTGATTACCACGTACTTTGGCTTTTTGATGTTGCCAAAGGGGGAGAGAAACGGGGCTTAGAAGCTTAGAAATCAAGAGATCATAAATTCCAAAACATAGGGGGAGTATGGAATGAGTGAACGTTCTATTCTATCTTGTATCTTGATTTCAGGAATTAAATTGTCATCATAAAAAAGGGGGAGATTGTAGAAGCAAAGGCATTTTGATGTTTTGATGATGCCAAAGGATCATGTGCTTCTCAAGTTTAATTCAAGAGGATCATGCGCTTCTTAAGTTTAATTCAAGACAAGAATCCAATACATTCAAGATATATGACCAAGATAATCTCTAGAGACTTAGGAAGGGAATTCCAAGTTGAAACAGCAAGAGGTTTGGTCAATGAATTTAAGCTAAAATGTTTTTACAAGAGATTTACTCTCTGGTAATCGATTACCAGAGGATGTAATCGATTACCAGTGGCCAAAACACTTCCTAAAATTCTTTTAAAATGATTTTGAATACTTTTGAAAGCATGTAATCGATTACATGAGGATTGTAATCGATTACCAGCAGCTGAAAATATTTACAACAATCATTAGAAATTTGAATTCAAATTTTACAATGTGTAATCGATTAGACTTGGATGGTAATCAATTACCAGCAGTTATTGAACATTTTAATTCAAATTTTAAAGCCTGTAATCAATTACACAAGTCTTGTAATCGATTACCAGAGGAGATTTTCAGAAAATAATTTCCAAGAGTCACATCTGTTCAAATGGTTTTTGAATGGCCATCAAAGGTCTATTTATATGTGACTTGGAACACAAATTTGCTCAGAGTTTTTCAGAACAAAATGTCTTATTCTCTTAAAAGCAAAAATTGTCTTATCCTCTTAAAAATTCCTTGGCCAATACACTTGCAATTCAATAAGGAATTATTTGAGTGCTTCATTGTTCAATCTATCTCTTTCAAGAGAGATTTCTTCTTCTCTTCTTCTTACTTCTGAAAAGGGATTAAGAGACCGAGGGTCTCTTGTTGTAAAGTAATCTGAACACAAAGGAAAGGTTGTCCTTGTGTAGTTCAGAACTTGTAAAGGTTTTTGCAAGTTAGTGGAACTCTCAAGCGGGTTGTTTGGGGACTAGACGTAGGCACAAGGGTGTGGCCGAACCAATATAAAACTGAGTTTGCACTTTCTCTTCCCTTAAACTCTTTTATTTATTTTTGCTTATTGCTTCTATTCAGTAAGTTTAATTTGAATAATTATTTAGGAATTCATTTTAAAAGGAATCTTGGGATTTGGGATAAAATCAAAATAGAATTTTTAATTAGGGAATAGTTTTTGATATCTTAATTCAACCCCCTTTCTTAAGATATCTAAGGCCACTTGTCTAACAAAAAGTGGTTATCACCAAATCTGGATGAAAGAGGGTGATGAGTGGAAAATTGCTTTCAAGACCAATTTTGGTTTGTATGAATGGCTAGTGATGCCTTTTGGGCTCACTAAAGCACCAAGCACCTTTATGAGGCTTATACATCATGTCTTAAGGGATTTCATAAGAAGATTTGTAGTTGTTTATTTTGATGATATTTTAGTGTACAGTAGGAGCCTAGATGATCACTTTGGACATCTCAGCCAAGTTCTTTTATTCCTTAGGAAAAACACCCTCTATGCAAATATAGAGAAGTGTACCTTTTGTGTAGATAATATAGTTTTCTTAGGGTTTGTAGTTGGTAGAAATGGGGTCCAAGTGGACCCTGAGAAAATCAAGGTCATCCAAGAGTGGCTCACCCCAAAAAGTGTGGGAGATATTAGGAGCTTCCATGGGTTAGCAAGCTTCTATAGAAGGTTCGTTCCTAATTTCTCTAAAATTGCCTCACCTTTCAATGAGCTGGTGAAGAAGAATGTGGCATTTACCTAGGTTGAAAGACAAGAGCAAGCCTTTGCTTTGCTCAAAGAAAATCTTACTAAGGGACCTGTTCTAACTCTTCCTAGATTTTCTAAAACTTTTGAGCTAGAATGTGATGCCTCTGGAGTGGGAGTTGGAGTTGTATTGTTACAAGGTGGGCATCCTATTGCTTATTTTAGTGAAAAACTTCATGGTGCCACCCTCAACTACCCAACCTATGATAAAGAGCTTTAAACTTCATGGTGCCCTCCAAACTTGGGAACATTACCTTGTTTCTAAGGAATTTGTCATTCATAGTGATCATCAATCACTTAAGCACATTAGAGGGCAAAGCAAGTTAAACAAAAGGCATGCAAAATGGGTAGAGTACCTAGAGCAATTTCTATATGTTATCAAATACAAAAAGGGAAAAACAAATGTGGTAGTTGATGCCCTCTCTAGGGGAGACACACATTGTTTTGCTCCCTAGGAGCTCAAATTTTAGGATTTGATAACACTAGGGACTTGTATGCTTTAGATGAACATTTCTCTCCCATTTATGAGAGTTGTGGGCAAAAGGCCCAAGATGGATTCTATTTGGCTGAAAGGTATTTGTCCAAAGAGGGAAAGCTTTGCATACCCCAAGGATCCATTAGGATATTACTTGTGAAAGAGAGCCATGAAGGTGTGCTCATGGGCCACTTTGGGATAGACAATTGTCTTACTCAAAGAAAATTTTTATTGGCCCCTTATGAAGAAAAATGTCCATAAGCATTACATTAGGTGTGTGGCTTGTTTACAAGCCAAGTCTAGGGTGATGCCTCATGGGCTATACACACCCTTACCCATCTCATTTGCACCTTGGGTAGACATTAGTATGGACTTTGTCCTTGGGCTTCCTTGAACCGAAAGAGGTGTAGACGCTATCTTTGTGGTGGTGGATAGGTTTAGCAAGATGGCACACTTTATACCCTGCCACAACGTGGATGATGCTTCCCACATCTCAAAACTCTGTTTTAGGGAAGTTGAGACTCCATGGGTTGCCTAGGACCATTGTGTCAGATAGAGATGCTAAGTTCCTTAGCCACTTCTGGAAAAACCTTATGGGCTAAGCTAGGAACTAAGCTTTTTTTCTTTACCACATGTCATCCACAAAATGATGGGCAAACAGAGGTAGTGGATAGGTCTTTATCCACCCTTTTAAGGGCTTTTCTGAAAGGCAACCATAAGTCTTGAGATGAGTATCTTCCTCATGTAGAATTTGCCTACAACAAGGGGGCTCATAGAACCACCAAGCAATCCCCTTTTGAGGTTGCCTATGGGTTCAATCCCCTAACACCCTTAGACCTCATTCCCCTCCCACTTGACACTTCTTTTATACATAAAGAAGGGGAATCTAGGTAAGAGTTTGTAAAGAAGTTGCATGAGAAGGTTAAGAACCAAATAGAGAACCAAACAAAGGTGTATTCAACTAAAGACAATAGAGGAAGAAAGGAGCTAGTTCTTAATGAGGGGGACTGGGTTTGGCTCCATCTTAGGAAGGATAGATTCCCTAATAAAAGGAAATGCAAGCTTAGCCCTAGAGGGGATGGACCTTTTCAAGTCTTGGGACCTTTTCAGGCCCAAGATGGGAGAGTATAGAGTCAGTACCACTTTTAACATTTCTTATTTAATTCCTTTTGCAGGTGAAGTTGATAATAAGGAGGAGGAACCAACAAATTTGAGGTCAAATCCTCTTCAAGGGGGAGAGGATGATGCAATCCTCCCTAGGAAGGGACTAGTTACCAAAGCCATGAGCAAGAGGCTCTAAGAGGATTGGGTTAGAGCTGCTGAATAAGGCCCTAGGGTTCTCATGAACCTCAGGGCAGATGTCTGAGCCCTTGGACCAAGGTTGGGTCCACTTATCTTTGTACATATTACATTAAGATTTCATTATTTTTGTTCCTTGTATTTAGGGCTCCATAATGTAGGTAGGGTACCCTAGAAATGTAGGATTTTTCAGCCCTTGTATTTTAGGGCACCAAGACTAGTTTTTGTATTAGGGATAGTTTTGTAATTTCACATGCATTAAGTGAATATTTGATGTGTGTGATGGGAAATAAATTTAATTGAATTGGGAGTAACCCAATCCAATTAAATTTTAGAGGGGGAGGTAAACATTTGCTTGCTACACCCCATTGCCACATCATATAGTCACACTTTGTGCATGTCCTTCATGCTTTACATGTCTCATGACACCTAAGCACACTTAGTGGAGAATCTTGGACTTGATCTTGGATTAGTGGGCTGAACCATAACTGAAATTCACTAATCATAATTAATGAAATTTTGGCTCCACAAATTCAATTTCAAATTCAAGTGAAATTTGAATAGAAATTCAATTTTCCCTCCAATTTTGTGTGACACTTAGGCTATAAATAGAGGTCATGTGTGTGCATTTTTCAACTTTGATCATTTGAGAATTACACTTCAAAGTTCAGACCTGTTTTGAGGCACAAAATTTTGTGTTCCTTCTCTCCCTCTCCCTCCTCTTATTTTCTCCTACCTTCAAGCTCTTATCCATGGCTTCCTATGGTGGTGAGCTTCTTCTTGACTCATCTTCTCCTTGAAGTGGCATTTCCAATCAGTATTCTTCCATCTCCATTCCGCTACCATTAATCTTCAAGAAGCAAAGGACTCCATTGATGAACAAGATCCAAGGCTTACAAGCTTCACATGGAGCTATGTCACAACTTTTGCAAGCTGGTTACTTCCATACTTGACCTTGACTTGATGACACCCTTTTCTTAAAAGAATGTGCTTGGTTCGACCCCATAATCCAAGGAATAGAAATTTTGAGTGTCAATACTTCGACAACCTATCATAGAGATGAATGATTTGGGCACACTTATGTTATGCATGACAAATGTAATTATGAGATCGACCTGAGATGCCCAAAGAACCATCATTTCCTGGTTAACAATGCATTAGGTACCATGTTCACGTGATTTTCAAACATTTTTTAAGAGAAATAAGTGTATAATCCCAACATGGTTTGTTTATAGCTATCATCATGGTACCCAACACATGTAACTGTGGTGTAAACTTCATTCTTCATTGTGGCTTTCTTTTTGTTCTTTTTTTTGTTTTTTTGTTTTTTTTTTTTTGCAGAGGAAAATGCAAGGATCATGTATGAGTGAACATAACATGCGAATGATGAAAATAGAATGTATGCAGTAGGCAGAACAAAACCATGCTAAATGAAAATGTATGATAATGCAATGACTCATGCAAATGCAATGCATGAATATGATAAATGATAAATGCAGGAATGATATGTCCATTACAACGCCATGAAGAGATGCATGATACAATCAAGGAACAAGCTAGAGTGAGTTTGCTACGTGCCCCCCTAATTTAGGAACCTAATGGAAATGATCCAAAAGTCCCCTTCTAGTGACAACTCCCAAGGGTGGTTTCATGTAACTTTACTGGCTTCTAGAGATATCATCCTCTTAGGTAATACATTATGGTGATAGGAACTAGCAACAACAATGTATCACGAAAAGAGGAAAACTCTAGATGAGGCTTCACTATTATCAAGCGAGTCAGAGACTGAGCATGACCATAGATTGAGCTCACATAGACCCGGGTATAGGGCCTAATATCTCAATGTGTGTGCAAAGGTGTAGGTGCCATGTGTGCATAAAACAAAAATATTTCTAACTACGAATGTAACAGATAGACAGACACACACCAAACATAATAACATGGCAAAGTTTATACACAAATATGGACAAAACAAAAGATAAAAGAGAAAAGGGAAAATAAAGAAGAAGTCACGATAAAACATTGCACACTGATTGAATGGCTTAACTCTCTAACATTCCCCAGTGGAGTCACCATCTGTTGCAACCTACCCTATGATGGGAGTGCGAGGCGAAAAGAAAAAGTGTGTCTTCTCATGAAGAAAACGCATGGAGTCGCCACAAACGTTTATTCGAGGAAAACGTTAGAAAAACCAAAAAGAGGTCTGTGAATTTTGAATATAAGGGTTTGGGAGTTGTTTACGCATGGGGGAAGGTATTAGCACCCCACACGACCGTCATAAGGGACGGCAACCTTTAATCAAGTGTGCAAAACATGACTTCAAAATTATATTTTCCCTTTTTATATTTTTTTATTTTTTGGGGTCAACAAGGGTGTTGCCCTTGCTCCTATGTATCCTCAGGTGTGATGAGGAATTCAAACCTACGTAGTTCTCTAAGTCTAAATGTTTGTGTGTTAAATTGATTTTTATGTTTTTGAAATATTCATTTTAATTGTGAACAAAAAGTCGTTTAAGGCGTTGGACCTTGAAACAATGTTTTAAACTTTGAAAAGCTGAGAGAGTCGTTAAGGCATTGGACCTTGAAATGATCTCAACTGATATTTGATTAAAAGGAATTAGTTATGAGTTGATTTTATCTTGGTTTTTTCTATTAACTTTCAATCTCTTTAAAGACAACTTTACAACACTAGTGATCGGTTAAGATTGAACTTTACAAAAAAAAAATGAGATCGTCGATGATAGATGGAGAAGATGGATGTGCACATAATAACAAGGGGCACCCCTAAGGATACATAGATCACATTCAATCCTCAAAAACAAAACTAATCGACAGTCGCGCAAAGAACACCGAAAAAGGAACGATGTAGAGATTGATCATAGTCGCGATTCGGCAGCGCCTCGGCTTCGTTTCCTCTTCTTTCTTCTTCTTCTTTCTCTCTTCTCTCAATTCTGTTGGATCGAGTGGCCTCAAAATAATTAAGAAGGGGGGGTTGAATTAATTATTCCTAAAACTTTACCAATTTAAAATTACTCTTTTAAGGTTTTTACTTTTGTTGTTAAGAGAATACGGAGTAGAAGAGAAACTTAACATAAAGTAAAAGCGGAAATTAAATGCACAGCGGAAAGTAAAAGAGTAAGGAAGAAGGAAACAAACACACAAGGATTTTTATACTGGTTCAGCACAAACCCGTGCCTACCTCCAGTCCCCAAGCAACCTGCAGTCCTTGGGATTTCTTTCAACATTGTAAAAAACCTTTTACAAGCAAAGATCCACAAGGGATGTACCCTCCCTTGTTCTCTTTGAACCTAGAGGATGTACCCTCCACTAGAACTGATCCACAAGAGATGTACCCTCTACTTGTGCCACAAAGGATGTACCCTCCAATGTGTTAAGACAAAGATCTCAGGTTGTTACACCTTTGATACTTTGTGAATGGGGATACAAAAGAATTCTCAGGCGGTTAAACTTTTAAACGCTTTTGTATTAGGGAATGGGAAGAATCAAAAGAATTCTCAGACTGTGTCGTTTTGAATTCTTTGACAAGGGAGAAGGGAGACACAAAAGAATTCAGGCGGTTAGTCCTTCCTTCTTTTGGAAAAGGGAGAAGAGAGACACAAAAAGAATTCAGGCGATTAGTCCTTGGCAAATTCTTTTTGGCAAAGGGAGAAGAGAATGGAAAGGATGAATAGCACAAGTTTTCAAGGTTTGGAAGAACCAGAAAACTTCAAAAAACTTTTGGTACAAAGAAGAAGAAGAAGTTCAAAGAGATTCAAGGCTTGTAAAGGATTGTAAGAGATTGTTAGAAAGACTAGGAATAATTGATTCAAAATGCAAAACAAAGCCTTGCTTTTATAGACTCTTCATGTCTGGTCAAGAAAGCCATTCAGAAGAGTTATATCTTTTAGAAAAACTTAAAACCCATTTGAAAGAGTCAAAACCTTTTTGAAGAGTTACATCTTTAGATTTTTCAGAAACAAACACTGGTAATCGATTACCAAATATGTGTAATCGATTACACAAAGCTTTTGAATGAAACAATGTGACTCTTCACATTTAAATTTGAATTTCAACGTTCAAGGGCACTGGTAATCGATTACCAAAACATTGTAATCGATTACAGCCTTTTGAAAATATTTGGAATGTTGTAAATTCAGTTTGAAAACATTTTCAAACTCATTTTGCTACTGGTAATCGATTACAGCAATATGGTAATCGATTACCAGAGAGTAAAAACTATTTGGTAAAGGTTTTGTCAAAAACTCATGTGCTATTCAAAGTTTTGAAAAACTTTTTAATACTTATCTTGATTGAGTCTTTTCTTCATTCTTGAATCTTGAGTCTTGAATCTTGATCTTGATTCTTGAGATCTTGAATCTCTTGAGTCTTGAATCTTGATCTTGTTTGTAGGCTTTCTTCTTGAGTCTTGAATTCTTCTTGATTCTTGAACTCTTTGACTTGTTCTAGATTTTCTTGAGATGGATGTTCTTTGATTCTCTTGAGCTTTTTGTTCATCACTTTTGTCATCATCTTTTGTTGTCATCATTGTTATCATCAAAACACCTTTGAATCATTGTTGATTCATCATGAAGCTTTGCTTCCACAAATTCCCTTATTTTTTGAACCTTGGAACCCTTTAAAAAACCTCTAGGATTCCTATTTATAGGAAAAGGGTCACTTTGGGGCAATTGTAGTTCACCCAAGCGAGCTAGAGCTCGCCTAGGCGAGCTGAAACTTAGTGCTGAAGCAATGAGCTCACCCAGGCGAGTTGGTTTCTTCACCATGAAGTTATTTAGTGGCCCAAGCAAGCCAGAGGCTAGCCTGGGTGAGCTAGGGTTCAGGAAAATCAAGGAAAAGACCCTTTTGCCTCCCTTTTTTTGGTATTTTTCGCATTCTTGATCAAAACACTAAATGATCATATGTTTCGCACTGTAACTCTGTTCAACATCGTAAGTCGACTAGCAAGGATCAAAATATCAATGAACGATAGTCCTCGGACGAAATTAGGGTATGACAGAAACAAATCTTAGATATTGGGAATTGTTGTATTGAAAGTCTAGGGTACATGAATGTTTAGATTCATGCATAGTGTTTATCTTATAAACTTAGGGAATTGCATTTATGTTTATTGCTCTTAAAATTAAACATGGAATGTATATGAATATATTCCATGTTGAGTGGTTTTTTCACTCAAGAAATTCATCAAAATATTCAGTCTTCAACTTGGTATTAGAGCTACTTCTTTAGGAATTTTTATAAGAACAGAGGACCCTTGTAGGAGCTAAGTTTTGGGGGTTGATGTGTACTTGTACTCTTTATTCCAGTCGCGGTAAATTTTTTCTTTCTAGTTTCTAGTAGCACTAATAAATCAAGATTCAAAGTATAACTAAGGATTATTGTTGATTACTCTGAATATTTATGCAGGGAAGTGATGACAAATCACCAAATCCACTGCATAGGCTCACAACTCAAATGAAAAATCGTTATGCTACAAACAATGGAACCACGTCTACTTTGGAATCCGATGCTATTCAAAGTAAGATCTAAACATTCAAACTTACAAGTAAAGGACAACGTAACTACATCTTGGATATTTTGTTATCCTTAAATAATGAATTTATGTAGAAAGATTTACCATTAGGTGGTTTGCATATATATTACTTGTTATTTTGATCTTTTTTGTCCAAATGTATATTCATTTTCATGGAGTCCTAAGAAGCATGATATGAAATTTTTTAAAAATAAGGAAAAAAAAAGTAGTCCCACAGCCACAACAGCAGTACAACATACTCATGAGATACGAAAAATGAAGTTGGAACTAGAGCAAGAACACAAAGAGTTGGCAAATGTTCAGCCAAAATTCCAGGATAATTATTCAGCATCTAGAATATGTAGATTGTAATATCATTTTGCATGCTTAAATAGAAATTGCTAACCATCTTGATCTTTCCTTGATGTCAGAAGATGAGAAATTGAACAAGTCTTTCTAGGAAGAGCCTAAATTGCTTAAGTTGGAAAGAGACAAAGTGAGTTTATATAAACATAGATATAAATTTGATTTATTTCTATAATATTTTGGTAAAAATGTTTTTACATCATATTAGTAGAAACAATGAATAGATAGTATTTTTAAAAAATAAAATAATATATTAACCATGCGTTAACTATGATTTTTACCTACCATTTCATAACTATATTAGATTGTTTTATGGTTTACCTTTTTGTTAGTTTATTTTATCTTTTGACTGAAATATGTTCAAATTTATTTCCTTAGTGTCTATAATTTTTTTTGTCCCTAATATATTGAAATCATTTTTTTGTATGTATTTTATACTTTTTTAAATATAGCCACATTTGTGACAATGTTAGTAAATTTATGCATTGATGTTTTTCATTGTAATACAGAAAAATCTGATGTCTTATCTCTCAAAGTTTGATAATGACTATTTTTTTATGTTGTGTTCCAGACTACACTCTAATAAATTCTATCTTCTTATTGTTATTAGTTGGAAATATATGAACTTGAGGTTTCCCTCAACTCAAGTAGGATGGCTTGTAAAATGTCACCTAATCAAAACCATCTTAGAAAAACTGTCATTCTAAGATGTTTTTGACTTGAAAATCGTCTTAGAAAGGTACCATTCTAAGATTTTTATGTGCCTCGTTTTTTAGGAACCGTTGTGGAAAGTCTTGACTTTCCACTTGTATGCCATGTAAGGTGTTTTGCGTCATCTCCATTAGCAAACAAACACTTAAACCTTGGAATGATAAGAAGATACCATAACACCTTTGTTAGGGGGCCTTTCTTTGTGCTTTCATTACTGCTACACTCGTCATCATCCTTCACTTTGTACCGTGATACCCCACACCTGGGGCATTTATACATTTCTTCAAACTTAGCTTTGTATAGTATGCAATCATTAAGGCATGCATGAATTTTCTAATACTCCATACTGTTAGACAACTGGCCTCAAATATCTTAAAAAGGGGGGGTTGAATTAAGATATTCCAAACTACTTCCCCAATTAAAAATCTATTTCACTTTTTATTCAAGTTATGAATTCCCTTAATGACAATCTTCTTAAATATTAATTCAAATAAAACAATTTGAATATGAATATAAAGCAATAATAAATAAAGGAGAATTAAGGGAAGAGAGAATGCAAACTCAGTTTTATACTGGTTCGGCCACACCCTTGTGCCTACGTCCAGTCCCCAAGCAACCCGCTTGAGAGTTCCACTATCTTGTAAATTCCTTTTACAAGTTCTAAACACACAAGGACAATCCTTCCTTTGTGTTTAGAATTCCTTTACAACAAGAGACTCACAGTCTCTTAATCCCTTAGAGAATGAGAAGAAGAAGAAGAACAAATCTCTCTAGAAAGAGATGGATTTTACAGATTGAGCACTCAAATAATTCCTTAATGAATTGCAATTGAATTGGCCAAGGAATTCTTAAGAGGATAAAATGAATTTGCTCTTTGAGAGGATAAACACTTGTTGTTCTGAAAATCTCTAAGCAATTTCGTGTTTAAGTCACATATATATAGACCATTGGTGGTCATGAATAAAGCCTTTGAAAAGTTGTGACTCTTAAAATTATTTTTCTGAAAATCCTGTCTGGTAATCGATTACAGTAATTGTGTAATCGATTACAGCTTTTAAAATTTGAATTAAAACGTTTACTAACTACCGGTAATCGATTACCAAAATTGTGTAATCAATTACACAGTCTAAAATTTCGAATTCAAACTTTTGTAGCTGTTATAAAACGTATTTGGCCACTGGTAATCGATTACATCCTCTGGTAATCGATTACCAGAGAGTAAAACCTTTGAGAAACACTTTTTTTAATTTAAATCACTTGGCCAAACCTTTGCTAATTCAATTAGGAATTCCCTTCCTAATATTCTAGTGATCATCTTGATGTTGTGACTTGTAATCTTGAAGTATTGTCTTGAATTTAATCTTGAAAAGCTCATTTGCATCAATTGCAACACATCATCATGATCATCATCAAAACATCAAAGGCAATTGCATCTACACATACCCATCAGACACAATATCTTCTTCGTCTCATAGTAACTTTTGGCAACATGTTTTCTTTTGGAAGTATACCCTGCATTACCTTAAGCAATGAAGTGAAGGTTTTGTCACTCCACCCATATTTGGCCTTAACATTAACTAGACTTAACACCACTGACAACAGTGTCAATGACTCCTTGCACCACAGATACAAAGGCTTCTTTTAATAACTTTCCAATGTATCATACATAGAGGCATGTGCTTGCTGAAAAAACTCTTACCAAGATCACAAAATCATATCCTTCAATCGATCTCCTATCTCTATATCAACCGGTTCAATTTGGGACCTTCTTTGCATATTTTTCAATTCACTATGCCATATCCATGTTGTATAATTCTTCTTCATTCCATCACACATAAGATGTTCCCGTATGTCGTCTATTACTTGTCGTCCCATTCAAATAGTTTATACAAGGACAAAAATATTTCTCATCCTTATCCGTTCGACTTCTTTCCAAGGAAAATTCCAAGAACTGTTCAACCTCTTCCTCATAGGCAAGGCTCATGGGACTTGCATTCATCCATCTTCGGTCCATCTAATAACTGTGTTATACTCACAAAGTTATTAAATACATGAAAACCCCACTTTTTTTCATTAAAGGTGTGACCTTATTCCATCAATTTTGTCATACCCTAATTTCGTCCGGAGACTATCATTTGCTCATATTCTAATTATTGCTAGCCGAATTGAGCTGCATGACACCAGTTGCTTGTTGGACCAGCAACCTCAATAACTTCAGAGGGATAGGCTTAGAATGCAGAAGAAGAAACAATCAATTTAATAATGTTCTTTAAACATGCAAGACAAAATTGATTGCAACAAAATAAATCAGATAAGGGAATAGAGAATGCAAACACATTTTTATACTAGTTCGGCAAAGTCCGTGCCTACATCCAGTACTCAAGCAACCCACTTGAGATTTTCCACTCCCTTTGTAAAAATCTGTTTACAAAGTCTGAACAACACAGGGACAACCCATCCCTAGTGTTCAGGAATCCTTACAATTTAAGAGACCCTCAGTCCCTTAATCAATCTCTTTGAATAAGAAGAAAGAAAGAAGAATTTTCTCTTCAAGAGAAGGATATTACAATTGAAGTCCATGGAGAAACTCTTAATGGATTTGCAAGTGTTTGCCCAAGAGTTTCTTTTGAGAGAGCATTTGGCAATGAAGTTCTCTTGGAATATATCTCTCGTTTACTTTTGAGAGGATAAGACATTTTGAACAAGAAAAACTCTCTCATCAAAATTCATGCCCAAGTCACCTATTTATAGGCCTTTGATGGCCATTCACAAATCCAATCAAAAGATGTGACTGTTGGCAGATTTTCTGAAAACTCTCCACTGGTAATCGATTACAATTTTTGTGTAATCTATTACACAATTATAATTTGAAGGGTCATGACTTTTGAATTTGAATTTCAAGAGTTTCGTTGTTGGTAATCGATTACAGACATATGGTAATCGATTACATGTTCAAAATTCAAATTCAAAACCCTTTTCAACAGCTCTTTTTCCATTCTTCCCTTCTGGTAATCGATTACACTTCCTGGTAATCGATTACCAGAGCCTTGCATGACTTTGAAACTCTTTGTTTTGAGGCAAGGCTTGATCTTTAGTGAATCTTGAAACAAGGCTTTGTTTGTTGAAGCAATCTTGAATTAATCTTGAAGCAAATGCTTATCCTTTGAAGCGGTCTTGTTTGATTCTTCTTTGGCATAATCAAAATTCATGTATTCATACATTCACAGTTGCCACGCAATACGAAAGGTTTCTTGATGTTTTGGTAAAGCGTGCGGAAAATACCCAAAAGGGAGGGCAAAAGGGTCATTTGGAAGCTTTTTCTGACCCCTAGCTGGCTCAGGCTAGCCTTTGGCTCACCTAGGCCCCCAAATAACTTAGGGATGAAGTAACCAACTCACCTAGGTGAGCAAGGTTACTTCAGGTTGAAGCAACAGCTCACCTGGGCTAGCTCTAGCTCGCCTAGGCGAGTTGCAGATCAACCAAGTCCCCTTATTTCCTATAAATAGGTGTGAGGGGGCTGAAGGAAGGGGTTCAGCCTTCATGTATTGAAAGGATTTAGTGATAATAAGGAGAAGAGAGAAGAAAGAACGAGGTCGAGGCGCTTCTAAATCGCAACCGTGATCGATTCCCACATCGTTCTTCGTTCGTCATCTGGTTAGTGTTTGTCTTTAAGGATTTGAACATGATTCATGGATCCTTAGGAGTCCTCTTTATTGTTTTGTGCATCTTCATCTCATTTTCTTATCATCGGTGATCGCTTTTCTCTTGTAAAGCGAGTTTTAACTGATCATTAGTGTCACAAGTTATCTTTAAAAAAAGGTTGAAAGTTAATAAGCAAAAACCAAGATAAAACCAACTCATTACTGATTTCTTTTTATCAAATAACAATTGAGATTGTTTCAAGGTCCAACGCCTTAACGGCTTTCTCCTCTTTTAAAAAATCAAGAGAAGGTTTCAAGGTCCAACGCCTTAACGACTCTCTCCTCCTTTTCAAAATCAAAAGATCGTTTCAAGGTCCAATGCCTTAAATGACTTTTGTTCACAATTAAAATCAATCTTTCAAAAAACATAAAATCAATGTAACACACAAACTTTCAGACTTAAAGAACTACGTAGGTCTGAATTCCTCATCGCACCTGAGGATATGTAGGAGCAAGGGCAACACCCTTGTCGACCCCAAAAAAATAATAAACATAAAAAGGGAAAATACAAAATTTGGAGTCATGTTTTGCACACTCGATTAAAGGCTGCCGTTCTTTGTGACGGGGGCATGGGTGCTAATACCTTCCCTCTGCGTAAACAACTCCTGGAACCCTTATTTTCAAAATGCGCAGACCTTCATCATTTTGGTTTTTCTAACATTTTTCTTGAATAAACGTTGGTGGCTACTCTGATTGTTTTCTCCCTTAGAGACAAACACTTCGGCCTATCTGCTTGGCCTTTTTGCACCCCTGCCGATGGTAGGTTGCGACAATTGGTTGTGATAGTAGGGTACATCTAATGTTAGTTTCTCATGCAGACTCCTTGGGATTCTTTTCAAATCCAAGGGTAGCTTCGTTATAAATTCTTTTGTGATCAACCCATGTCATCAAGTTTCAGCGGGATCGACAGACCCTTGGCATCACTCTATGACCTTAAATCAGGAAAGTTTTAGTTGGTCATATACCAAAGTGTGACAATTCATTGCCATCCTTGAATGGGGCGCACGATCAATCCAAAATCCTTATGTTTTCTTGTTGTGCAGAATAATCGATGTTTTTAAAAAAGGAAAGGGGAAAACCCTAGGACCAATATTTCGGTTGATTAATTAAATGTCAAATGGCTCCACTCCCGTCACCCAAAATTGTCAAGTGATCAAACAAAACATACACTCTGAGGGAGTCCCCGAAGAGATTTCAAAAAAAAAATAGAATGTGGTTGCATGAATTATCACGTCTTCCAGAAAGAGACAGTCAATCTGTGTTTTCCACAAAAGAAAAAAAAAGAAGCAAAAAGAATCAAATCAAAATCAAAATCACAAAAATAGGAAATAATATCATGAACATTGTATAATTTTCCATTGCATTACATTGTTGCATACAAATCCTACATTTACTGCATTTCAAGATGAAGATTGCATGCATCTGCATCCCAAAACTCATGTTCATATTAAGCTATAAGTGCATAGATCTCTCTTTATATACCAAATTCCCAAATCTTGTCATATATTTTGAGTTTAGGATGAGAGGCCCTTTCAAAGAGTCAAACTCTTGATTTCTCATAAGGTTAAGCCCTTTGGTACTAGTACTTATTGGCTTGTTTCATAGGACTCAAAGTCCCCACTTTTATCTTTCATAGGACTCAAAGTCCTCGCATTTATCTTTCATAGAACTCAAAGTCCTCACTTTTATCTTTCATAGGACTCAAAGTCCTCACCTTTATCTTTCATAGGACTCAAAGTCCTCGCTTTTATCTATCATAGGACTCAAAGTCCTCGCCTTTATCTTTCACAGAACTCAAAGTCCTCTGTCTTTATGCTTTCATAGGACTCAAAGTCCTTTGTTCTTTACATTTTAAAGACTTCAATGTCTTTTGTCAAGACTATCACAATCTTCTTTACATTTCAAAGACTTCAATGTCTTCAGCCATTTATGCTTTCAAAAGACGACAATGTCTTCATTTACATTTCAAAAGACTTCAATATCTTTAGTCATTTACGCTTTCTAAAGACGACAATGTCTTCATTTACATTTCAAAAAACTTCAATGTCTTCAGTCATTTACGCTTTTAAAAGAAGACAATGTCCTCATTTACATTTCAAAAGACTTCAATGTCTTTTGTCATTTATGCTTTCAAAAGACGACAATGCCTTCATTTATATTTCAAAAGACTTCAATGTCTTCAATCATTTATGCTTTCAAAAGACTACAATGTCTTCATTTACATTTCAAAGACTTCAACATCTTTTGTCTTTTATAGGACTTAATGTCCTTGTTTGTTGCTTCATAGGACTTGATGTCCTCTATTTCTATGCTTTAAAAGAAGAAAAAAGAAAAAGAAAAAGAAAAAAGAACTTCAGATGTCTTCTGCTCTACAAAACTTCCTTGGTTTTCACTAGTTGCCCGGTTGAATAGCAAGATCACTCGAACGAAATTAGTGTCCTTATCTTTACTTCCCATTTATTTCCAATAAAAGATAAGTAAAGAGGGGCAACTGTCATACCCTAATTTCGTCTGGGGACTATCATTTGCTAATATTCTAATTATTGCGAGCCAAATTGAGCTGCTTGACACCAGTTGTCGTGCAATACAAAAGGTTTCTTGACATTTCAATAAAGAATGTAGAAAATACCCAAAAGGGAAGGCAAAAGGGTCATTTAGAAGCTTTTTCTGACCCCTGGCTGGCCCAGGCTTAAACGACTTTTGTTCACAATTAAAATCAATCTTTCAAAAAACATAAAATCAATGTAACACACAAACTTTCAGACTTAAAGAACTACGTAGGTCTGAATTCCTCATCGCACCTGAGGATATATAGGAGCAAGTGCAACACCCTTGTCGACCCAAAAAAAACATAAAAAGGGAAAATACATAATTTGGAAGTCATGTTTTGCACACTCGATTAAAGGTTGTCGTCCCTTGTGATGGGCGCATGGGATGCTAATACCTTGCCTATGCATATATAACTCCCGAATCCTTATCCTCAAAGTTTGCAAACCTTCATCTTTTTTATTTTTTCTAGCATTTTCCTCGAATAAACGTTGGTGGCGACTCCGCACATTTTCTTCATGAGAAGACGCACTTTGGCTTTTTGCCTCACCCTCCCGCCAAAGGCTAGATTGCAACAAGATTCATACGTAAAGGTTAAGTCTTATTTCTTAGATTTGACGAAATTTCAAAAGCATTTCGCATTTATCTCCAAGTACACGACATGAAAGCATTGACATGAATTCCACCAAAATCAAGTATGCACCCGGAGAACAAAGTGAAATGCACTATATTGAAATTTCATCAAATTTAATTAAAGAGAGTTAACCTATACATAAGAATTAACTATAAAAAATGACTTCCCAAATTGTCTAAAAGAAACAATTCAAGATTCAATACAACGATTAATCCAAACTGTTCAGAAGAATCATTGTATTGAATCTCAAACAGGAAACTAAGGTTCACTCATAATGAATATAACTTGTATGAAAGAGGATTCGTAACAAAAAAAAGTCTGGAAAAAGTATGAAAGACATTCGTGCCTGTCAAGACTGTCAGTAACAATAACAATGAATGTCGTGATGATGATGCAAACAGGAAAATGAAAAGTCCCTACAAATTACAATTACAATTACAATGTCAATACCATGTATAGACAAAGAAAAATTAACAAAGAAAATAAAGAATGGATAAGAAAAATATTGCAAAAACATCTAGGCATATATATTAATACAAAATTAGCATGTTGAGAATTTAGCCTAAACAATAAGGGTCTTATCTAGTTCTCTTATTATCCCTTTCTTTCTTTTTGTGTTGTTTTTTTTTTTGTACTTTTTATCACATAGATACAATCAAAAAACACATGTTCTTTTTTTGGTGTGTGTGTGAGATAAGGAAGAAAACACAAAACTAACTAGTCACTCTACAAATTATGAATGTCTTATTATAAGAAAGTTATTAGAGTATGTATTATTTGTAACAAATTTGAGTAGTATTATATGATTAGATTGATGAGAACCAATCTCCCTAGCAAAAATATAAAATAACACTCCATGGACCTCACCATATATAACAGAAGTATGACTTACCCCTGAGTCATCTACATGCATGTTTAATTACATATATCACAGTATATATATATATATATATATATATATATATATATATATATATATATATATATATATATATAATATTCATTCACGTAGTTCAATTAGTGATTTATAGTCCAGTTATTAACCTAATATTTTTACCAAGTCGATGATTGAAGCGATCTAGTAACACTGTCTATATATCAATAATGACTAGGTCTTATTATAGGTTGATAAGAAGAGAAATTAGAAGCTGAACAAGGAGTTGAATAGAAATCATAAGCTTAACAAGAAAAACCAATGTTAAGAATATCCCTTTATTTACAAAAATGTCACCGAGAATAATTTAACATCAGTTTGAGAGATAATATTGGTTTTGATCAAAATTAATGTTAACGAGCATTGTTTATTAAGGTCGTCAAAGGAAACTTATTGATGCAATGCTACCCGCCAAGGGCATTGGATAGAAGACTCCAAGAAGATTGGGTCAGAAAGGCAAGAGAAGGCCCTAGGGTTCTCAAGAGCCTTAGGGTAGATTTTGGGACCATGGGCTAAGTATGAGCCCACTTATCTTTGTACATATTATATTAGGATTTCATTATTTTTGGGTCTTATATTTAGGGCTCCATAATGTAGGTAGGATACCCTAGAAATGTAGGATTTTTCAGCCCTTATATTTTAGGGCACCTAGACTAGTTTTTGTATTAGGGGTAGTTTTGTAATTTCACATGCATTAAGTGAATATTTGATGTGTGTGTTAAGAAATAAATTTAATTTAATTGGGAGAAGCCCAATCCAATTAAATTTTAGAGGGGGAGGTGATCATTTGCTTGCTACACCCCATTGCCACATCATATAGTCACACTTTGTGCATGTCCTTCATGCTTTACATGCCTCATGACATCTAAGCACACTTAGTGGAGAATCTTGGACTTGATCTTGGATTAGTGGGCTAAACCATATCTAAAATTCACTAATCATAATTAGTGAAATTTTGGCTCTAAAATTTGGTTCCACAAATTCAATTTCAAATTGAAGTGAAATTTTAATAGAACTTTAAATTTCCCTCCAATTTTGTGTGACACTTAGGCTATAAATAGAGGTCATGTGTATGCATTTTTTTCAACTTTGATCATTTGAGAATTAGATTTCAAAGTTCAAACCTCATTTGAGGCACAAAATTCCGTGCTCTTTCTCTCCATTTTCCTCCATTCATCTTCTCCTACCTTCAAGCTCTTATCCATGGCTTCCAATGGTGGTGAGCTTCTTCTTGACTCATCTTCTCCTTGAAGTGGCATCTCTAGTCATCTTTCTTCCTTCTCCATTCCGCTGCCATTGAACTTCAAGAAGCAAAGTACTTCATTGATGAAGAAGATCCAAGGCCTACAAGCTCCACATGGAGCTACATCACTTATTCATTCAAGAATCAACTTTCTACTTTGGCTTATACATATAAACAAGCTATGTTAACAAAACACAATCATGTAAATTCTGAATTTCTGCTTTTATTTTCATATTCTAAAGAAGAAATCCCTGAAGGCTTAGAATATGTCTGGTACGTAGTCTTTCACCAGAGTTTTCCAAGCTTCATCATCTCTTAATGAAAAAAACCAATTTATAAAGTGCCAAAGCTAGACCATGCAAGTAGACAATGGAGACCACACAACAAAGTGAAATACTAAAAAACAATAATTCTCTTAATTGGTGAATAATAAATTGAGTGTAATAAGGGAAAGGCCAAAAAGGGTCACATACTTGCAGTATGAAACAATCATAACATATCAATAAAACTGATATAGAAAAAATAAGTATAAAGTAAGGTTTATGAGAATTCTAAATGAAATAATTAGACTTAAGATAATCCTTATAGCCGATATTTGTTTGCTCCAGCTTAAACCACATAAAAGATACTAAGCCTATGTAGGTGTCGTGGGATGCAACTATGTTTGGGATGTACAATGATAATGTCCCCTTGTACATAAAACATGAAGATCGTGGGGAAATAGCACATGGTAGTCAATGTCTAAACATTGTTGTTATACAATTATGGATTATGTAAGTAAACTTAAATTACAGTTTATTACCTAATTGATTGTTTTAAATTGATGCATAATTAACTTTGCTTTATCTTAACATCAATGGGCATATGAATGAGTTAAGTCTATGATCAGGAAATGCATCTGTGTATGGATTCCTTGAGCCACAGTTCATACAAAGATATGGGCAATTACAGTTTGAATCTGAGAATTATATTAAGAAATGAATGCAGAATTCACGGAGAGATACCTAGGAGCCTACTTGAATGAGTAAGTAAAACTAAACAAATCAATTTAAATAATGCATGCATTATAATAACTTAATGTTCTCCAATGCAGTGGAGATTGACAACTGGTGGTTATATGTCCTAAGGACAATGTTGTCGTCTGGTTTTGTTTCTTGCCTAATAAGCCCAACAACTACTTGAAAGGAATGGTTAACATGTCAGTTCTAATTTGTAACACATTTACTTTATCACTAGTATTTGACATCAATATTTTAATTGTACTATATACATGCATGTTTTTCTTAACCAATGCTATGAATGGATTCAACAATAATCACGAAAGTAAATCTAAGGCAACTGCTAAATGGATTCCAGTTAAAGTAAGTCATTCAGGCAATGCTTGATCTCTTTAAAATAACATTTTATTACTTTGTACACTAATTTTGGGATAACTTTGAACATCTTATTGAATTTAGTGTAATAAGCAAAGAGGAAGCACCGAGTGCGGCTATTATGTTATGCATTGAATGTCAACCATAGTCCTAAGAGGTTTCAAGTATAATTGGAAAATGGTAATTGTTTACTTCAAAACTAATTTCATTTGTTATAGTTATTAATTACAATGATTAAGTTATGTTTTATTATATCATGCATTATTTTACTGATCCAAGACCACTAAAACCAGATATAATAAAGGCAATTTGCATTTAGTGGGCAAGATGTTTATTAAGAGTTAAAAATGAAGCACTAGACATTGTTTAAGAAATTTTGCAAATGTTAGACTTATGTAAATCTTAGGTTATAGATTATATTTATGTATTAACATTATTTTATTTATTAGTATTTATTCAATAATAATTTGAATATAATATATATTGCCTTGATTGATTTGGTTTTAGCTTGGATTGATTCTATTTTTAATATGCAAGTTTGTGTTCATTTAATAAATAAAAAAATATTAAAAAATGCAAAAACAACATGGGTTCTCCTCAAGATAGATGTTGTATTGTACTACACAACATCGGTTTTGGCATAACCGATGTCATTTATGTTTTTTTTCCTATTTGCTTCTACTATACCACATTGGTTTTGGGGAGGTTCGATATTGTACAGTGGATTTCAACATTGGTTTTTATAATCAATGTTAAAAATGATCTACTTTTAACGATTGTCATTTCAACATCAGTTCAAAATCGATATTAAATGTCCAAAATAACTAATGTTAAAAATACTTTTTCTAGTAGTGTATAACGCTATTTGAACCTAAGACTCTATATACATTATTCTTGCTCTATCGCTAAATTGACTCTAATAGATTTTGTAAAAGTATATTTTACATCAATTTTGATGTTTATTAATGAAGGATTAAATTATTTCATATTAATATAAAACTTTAAATATATGATATATATATACATATACATATATATATATATAAAGAATTATCAACCAATAGCAAATTTTGAAATAAATTATCAAATAAAAATTATTAAATTGTGTTAAAGTTAATATTGTAACTTATAATTGTGTAATTTATATTAATAGAGTATAATTACAAACCAAACTCGACACAATAGAACTCTTATGAATATTGATTAGGTTTCAATGTTGATTGGTATTTAAGAGAAAATATGTTAGAAAAGGGTATATGCCCGTTTTATTTGTTTTTCTATATATGTTACTATAACAAACAAAGCTTCATCTCACTAAGTAAGGTTGATTACATAAATTACACAATGTCATTTGACATGATTAAAAATCAAAATTTTAAGAATATTATTTATCATGAGATCTCATTGACAACTTCCTTTAAAGTCCTCTTAGGTGTCCTGCTCCTCCTTTATATGACTAAAAATCATGCAATATATACTCTTCTCTTGGTACTATTAGATATGTAAATATAGAAACATTATTATTAGTATTAACTACAATGATTATTACCTCTTGTATGGGCTTCTTTATACCTATCCTAACCATTTTAACTAATTTTCTATGATATTTTTCTAATCGATGCCACGCTAGTCTTTTCTTGTATATAATTATTTTATATCTTGTTCTTCATGATCTTATAATATTTTTATAACTACCATATAATATATTAAGATGAATTAAAAAACAATAAATATTGTCTTTAAATTTGGTAGATATTTTGCCATTACAACAAAACCTTTAATGTTTGTCACTACAAGAAATTTGCTGATTGGTGAGGAAAATTAGTGACAAAATATTTCTCTCGCTAATCCCTCGCTAATTAAGTGTTTCTTGTTGCATTTTATTTGTTATCCACTTTGATGACAATGTTTATTATTTAGTTATCTTAAATGAAGACCCAATTACTAAGAGTTTGATTTGTTGACAATATTTAAAAGACTTTTTTAATTGTTACTTTGAATTATATTATCTTCAATCATTTTGTAATTTATAATTTTAGTTATCTTGAATCTATTATTCATTGGATTAATCAAGCACGCAGTCAATAATTATTTTTAAAAAAATAAAATAAATTTGAATTTGCAAAGGAAAAGAAAGAGATTAGTGAACCCAATGAGTGTAGTTTAGTTGACAACATAAGTTGAATTTGTAGGAAAGAAAATAAGTTTGATTCCCACAAAATATAGTCTTAGAGAGGGGTAAGGAGCCGTATGTGTGACTAAATTCTGAACTAAGTAATTATAGTTGTTGATAGAAAAATAGATTAATGAGGGAATAACAATTGAAAGGAATTTCACTTGGGAAAAATTGCGAGGGAATAACAAGGGACTTGTGAGGGAATAGTTGTAAGTAACAACAAGAGAATAACCAGGGTTTTGTGATGAGGGAATGATGACAGTTTTGCGACAAAATAATTACGAGGAAATAACAATGAAATAATTAGCGACAACATTGTGACAAATTAGCAAGGAAGAGTCATTGTAAATTAGAGAGTGGATTTTTAATTCAGAGTACTCTATCTTGCGTGGGAAGTTATGAGATTAGCGAGGGAGTAGTGATGGAATATTTCCCTCACTAAGTAGTGGCTTGAATTTAACTGCACATAATTTCTCCCAAATCCGTTGCAACTTCGTCGCAAACTATATTTGCTAGTAATTAGCAAGGAAAACTTTCTTGCTAATCGGCAAATTTTTTATAGTGTAATTTGAGGCCTAGTATTTGGAAGAATACATTTTAATAATCCTACTTGTATCCAGTGTATAACATTATTTCTCTATCATTTTGTATTATCAATTCCAAATATTTAAACTTAGAAATTTTTGGTATGATATCTTCTCTCATTTTACTTCCAAGTGATATTCCTCTCATTAGTTGCTAAATTAAATTACAATACATATACTTTGTCTTATTCTTATTTAAGCAAAAATTTCCAAAATTTGTCTCCATAGATATTATAACTTAGTTAAATAAGTCCATTTATAAAATATCCCTATTATAATAAACTAAATTTATACAATAATCAAATATGTATTATATATAAATATAAATAAAATTTTCTCGTTGACTTTACTATTTAAACCTTAACTTCATCATGTAATCTTATTATATTTCAATATTATTATACTACAATAATCAAATATGTATTATAATAAAGTTCTTAAATATGAAATGTCATATTTAAATATCATACAACACATTAACACTTGTAATATTATTATGTTACACTATTTTCTTACGTATACATAAACTTTAAGCATACTTTCACAATAGTACGACCCAAGCTCAAAGTCTCACGTGCATATTTTATGTTCTTGTTTTGTTTTCCGTTGCGCTCTCACATCTTCACAGCAATTTTTCTCATCCAAGTAAACACACTCTTTATAACTCTTGACATCTACACGCTTTACCAAAAAAAAATTTTAAAAATGATATTTACGTTTTGTACGTACGTTTCAAGATTCAGGCACATGCAGATTACATCTAAGCTAATTGGTTGTTTTGGTTACCCATATGAATATATATTTTGATGTAAAATTTATAATAAAATTAATTTGAATGAACATCTTAATTATGTTAAATGATTTAAGCTAACGAGCCTTAAGTGTATACATATATCTTAATTATGCACATCTGTAAGCAGAATTATCTTTTAAACTTTCAGGGTTTGAAATGCAATTTCAGTTTAAGATAAAATATAAGAGCAGTGATTTGGTATATATGATTGGAAGAAAGAAAGAAAGAATTTTTTTTTTTAAAAAAAAAGGTGTCAAATTTGATAAATAATGTGATAAAAATATAAAAATGAGATAAAAAAAAAGAAAATAAATGTATTATGAGAATTTCAGTTTGGTTTAATTTGAATTAAAATTCAAAAGCTTTTGGCTTCTTTTGGAGAAGTTCGGGTAACTCATATCTATAGGAAGAGTAATAAATGTGTTGATGCTTTTGCTAATTTAGCTGGGGATTTTGAGGAGGATTATTTGATGTTTGATCAGCCTCCTTGTGTGCAACAATTGTTGTAGGCTAATTTTATTGGTGTTTCTTCTTTGTGTTTTGTTGTATTATAACTTTTCTTTTGGGCCTTTAGGACCCGTTGTATATAAAAAAAAAAAAAAAGAAGGGAAGGTGTTATCCTTTATTTATATACTAGTCTGTAACCCGTGCGTACGCACGGGTCAGATGGTTAATAAAATTGCAATCACAGGAGCATAATTGAATATTAAATAGATATATAATTATAATGTTGATGAAATAGAGATTGTTCAGAGAAAATAAACAAAGCATAATTACATATAAAACAAAATATAATCACATATAAAGCGAAAATTATAGCCACTTCCTTTCTCTTCTGATGACTATTTCCCAAATTCTTTCATGTGGCCGGTAATAGAATGATACCTCGTCTCCGTGATGGAAATCGTTTTCCCTGAGAAACTTGTACCATGGCCGGACGATACTTTTATCTTTAATGTCGCGGTCAAGTGTAACGACGTCCCATTGCAGAGGAGGTGCATTCTTCCTTAAAATTGTCAAGTGATTCTCACATTGTTTCAGATATTTCCTTGCATGTGATTGGATTTCCTGCGGATCATTTATAGAGATTAATAATGTTATTGAAATTCTCATAATAATGCAAGTTAATGTGATTGTATATTACCAGTGGTTGGGGAGCACCTAGTATACATTGGGTAATTTCAGTTCTCCAGGCATGTACACGGGAATGAAGTATTGGTCTACCGCATGTCTGTTGATTAAGGGGAGGTGTAAAATGTAGATCAAAGATGGTATTATCATCGCAGGCAAAGAAGTTGATGATAATAGACTCGTAGATTTTTAAATCTGCCCTGACCTCTGAGAGTCCATCTGCAAAAAAAATATCTACCTCGGTGTTGTTGGACCCGTATTGGGTAGGTTGCTCCATTGTATTTGAACCGAACTTCATGTGGATAATTGGGTGCCCATTGTTCATGGTAAAATGGGGGTATCTTTATGAATGTCTAAATATAAAAAGCAAGAAAATGCATGAAAAGAAATAATATGTCCAAAGAGAAAATGAAAAAAGTTAAAGGAACTAAATGAAAATGATATAAACTTCCATGCGAAATCCACAGTCAAAGCAAAATGCTATATATTTAAAATGTGGTGAACTGAAAAGCATGCAAATGCAATGGAAGCATGGAAGTCAGTAGAAATAGGCAAAAAGAGAACAGGCAAGGCATGAAACAGGGAAAAAACAGAATGAAGAGAAATGACATCATCAATCAAAAACCATGGAAATGGAATCTAAGCAATAACCGGCAGATGCAAGGGAAGGAAAAAAAGTTTTTTGTATTTTAAACTATAACCTGGTTATTGTGGAAAGCTACTCTGAATTGCATGATTGCAGGTGGTCTCACAATTGGATATCTGATCTGCATGAACAAAAGATTTGCTAATGTCAAAAGTTTAAACGAAAAAATAATGCATTGCAAGATATAAATTTTGTAAGAGTGGCTCCTTACTCTGGTTGAAGCGGTGGAGGATGAGGTACTCATGTTGGGTTTTTTTGAAGTAAAAGTATGGTGATTTGATGTTAAGATGATGTTTACAGAGGAACAGGTAATATGGGTTAATAGTTGAGTGCACTTGGTTAATTGATTTATCTTTTTGATGGCATAAGTGGCGGTAGGTTTATGTTGGAAACGGTGTAAGTGAATGGTTGCTTCTTGAATGTGAAAGGCAGTGATGATATGAAGAGCCTCAACGTGAATAGTTGTGGAAGTAACCGAAGGGTTTTTTCTAAATGGTTTCAGAAGTGATTGGACTTTAGTGCTGTTTGTGGTGTGCATATAATAGTTGGGCCTTAAATTCGTTAATTTTTTTCATGAGGTTTTCGGCTTGATAGATTAATTAATAGATTAATAATGTAAAATTCACCTAATCATTAAAGTATTTTACACGTTCCCGTGCTTGAAGTAATTGCAGTATCAACTCTGCCGTCACCCATATCTTCTCAATTAATGCCCCTGTGAAACTGTTGTGTGTGCAGTTTCTAAAAAATGAGTAAAATGGAGGCACGTTAGAAAATAGAGAAGAATAGGCAAGATAGAGTAAAAAAATTGAAATTCAAACTGAAACAAATTAAAACAAAATGAAAAGGATTTTCTGTGAGGACTCTAATTCTCCTAGACAAATCAAGTTCCAAAGTATTGTAGTGCACTAATTACTACTACCGCTACTTAGTCAGCCTTATTTATCCTTAGTTTTTTATTTATAATGTGATTTAAAAGATAAGATGTTTAACTGATCTAGCATATTTTGGTATTAATAAAACCACGTGTATATATATATATATATATATATATATATATATATATATATATATATATGTATGTATTTTTCTCGATGTGTGTCTGTGTGAAAGTGGTGATATGAATGGAATTGTCATTGTTATTTAAAAAATTATAGATTGGTTGTTGTTATTCTTGCTGGATTCTTAGTATTTAAAATCAATGGAATTGTCTGCAAGAAGTGATCACAAAAGAGTAGCACTGTT
Source organism: Glycine soja (assembly GCF_004193775.1). Classification (NCBI taxonomy): domain Eukaryota; kingdom Viridiplantae; phylum Streptophyta; class Magnoliopsida; order Fabales; family Fabaceae; genus Glycine; species Glycine soja. The sequence continues at coordinate 64,425 of NW_021143716.1, read as the reverse complement.
TCAGAACGAATGAGAAAAGAATTGAAATTGATTGTCAATTCTCAATATTTAATATCAATTGAATTGTATTGAAGGTTGTAATAACTCAAATTATATAATGCAGTGATAATATAATATTGAATAATTGATTATTAAAGAATAGAACTGTTTGAAAAGCATGACAATAGAATTGAATCTGATATTAAACAACTGAAATTTAACTTTTAATGTTTCTGAACACTTCTTTGTATACTACATTCGTGGTGGAATTCATGCTTTTCTGCTCATCATCATGAATCAGAATTTTTAATCCTTTTGTTGAGTTGACCCTTGACAATGCAACATATAATTGGCCATGAGTGAATACCGGTTTCGGCAAATAAAGTCCAACCATGGATAGTGATTGTCCCTGTGACTTGTTTATTGTCATTGCATAAGATAGCATAATCGGAAATTGTCTTCTTAATAGTTTAAACGGCCAGGGTGATTGTGAAGGAGACATTGACATTCTTGGAATATAAACAGCCATGCCAATGTTTTTACCTGAGATAATTTCAGTTGCAATTACATGTTTTGCCATCTTTGTTACCACTAATCTAGTATCGTTACATAGACCTTGATTTTGGTCGAGGTTTCTTAACAACATTATAGGACTTCCAATTTTAAGTTTGATAGAATGAGTTGGCAAACCGGACGTTTTCAATGAATTAAGGAATTCAGTAGTAATTGATTGGAAATACGAATTCTCACTAGTTTCTGATTTATCAATGGAATCAGAGCTTAGATATTCCATGTGGTCACCTATGATTTGCAAAATTACAATTTCAGTGGTTATATTTTTGTCTGAGCAAGTGAAAATTAAATAAGTAATGATATAATTACCTGGAATGAAGGATAGCACGTAATCATTGATTTGTTCTACCGTTTCATTTGTTGAAGCCAATATTGCCTTCGATTTAAAGAATTCAGGATTATTGTGGTGCTGATCTAAGTCTGGGAATGTTGATTTGACTATAGCACTGATTGGATCATCATATTGAGTAATAAGTAGATGAGCAGGAATTTGAATTGTAGCATAACCATCATTTTCATCATCTATAATTCCATCTCCAATGTCAAGAATCCATTTAGCAAATGTGGCAGTTTCTTGTTCATCAACTGATTCTAGATTTCTGTGTAAGTGCATGTTTTTTGTCAAGGTCAATATTTCACATGAATCCCATAGATAGGATGAATTGATTGCTGCATTTACAATGTTTGAGCGCGTTCCTCTTGGGATGACTGATAGTATTTGGCGAAAATCTCCACCAAATACTATAACTTTGCCTCCAAATATTTGATTTGACTTTGATTTATCTGTGATAATATCTCTTAAACTTTGATCAAGTGCTTCAAAACAGAATTTGTGGGCCATTGGTGTAACACCCTGATATATATATATATATATATATATATATATATATATATATATATATATATATATATATATATATATATATATATATATATATATATATATATATATATATATATATATATTATTAGTAATTATGTTTGATGTTTGATTCTTTATTGCGTTATTTTCATCCGTAATTATTTTTAAGAAAGTAAATTTAGTTAATAGAGGGGTGTGGATAGATAATGATCTAGCTTCTCAAATAAGCCTCTTGAGAAAGCTTCTCAAAGAAGCCACGAGGAAGCTTCTGGAGGAAGCCTCTTAATGAAGCTTCTAGAGAAAGCTACATGAAGCTGCCTTGGTAAAAATGCTTCCCAGTCTTCGTTAACCGTTGGATCTTCTCGAAATTTGGTTTGCAACTTTACAGGACACTTGTCCATGATCTGACCGTTGAGATCTTAGAGAATATGTCTGTAGTGTGCTAGAAGCCTCTTAATGAAGCTTCTGGAGGAAGCCTCTTAATGAAGCTTCTAGAGAAAACTACATGAAGCTGCCTCGGTAAAAACGCTGCCCAGCCTTCGTTAACCGTTGGATCTTCTCCAAATTTGGTTTGCAACTTCACAAGACAATTGTGCATGATCTGACCGTTGGAATCTTTGAGAAGATGTCTGGAGTGTGCTAGAAGCTTCCGTTCCCGAGAGCTTCTCTTATTTAAGCATTTCAGCCTTTGCTTTCTTGTAGCTTAGGAAAAACGTCATTTCTTCTTCTTTCTTTCTTCCAAAGCCATTTCTAAAGTTCCAAGAACTTTCTCCATCACCCACAGCCACCATTAGCCACCACAAACCATCATTGTTCTCCATTGAAAACCCACACCGAGAGGAATCCTTCAACCAAAGCGGAATCTGCCAACTTGGCTTGCGGTTCCGGTAGAGAACGAAAACCCTAATCCGACCTTTCATTTTCTTTCGAGGTAACCATGGTTCTATGCTTGTTTCTTGTTAGTTTCATCTTGTCTTTGCATCTTTTCTGACTTTGGAACCGCCATTGCATGTCTTATGCTTCCTTTGAAAAACCTTAGAGAAAGAGACTTTGTAAACGTTATCATTTCATGAAATCATATTATTTTCGTAACCTACACTAAACCCCGGTCACATTGGCGTGGTCGGAATTTCCAAATGATGTTCCTTTGTAAAACCTGAAATGCTCTCAGCTCTTTCATATAGTGATGTGGGTGTTTGACCCAGAGCACTGTTACTAGCTTTGTTTTCTAAAATCCATACTAAGTCTCCTTCGTTTTGGCATGGTAGAGGCTTGTGTGGAATCGACGAGCAAGGACAAAAAGGAATCTTCAAGTGACGCGACGAGGAATCTGCGGGGTAGCTCACGATAGGTGAGGGGAGTTTATTATAAAATTTACCGTTTTAACACCATAGTTAGGGTCAGGGAACCTAGCTATGAGGATATCTGCCTATCCCTGCTGCATGCTGATTTTTCTTCAAAGAAAATTACGTTTTAACTAATGGGATGCGATATATATATATATATATATATATATATGTGTGTGTGTGTGTGTGTGTGTGTGTGTGTGTGTGTGTGTGTGTGTGTGTGTGTGTGTATGTGTGTGTATTGTGATGAATGATATTGTTTTGGTTGTTTGAAGACCGTGCGTGTGGAAATGATATTGTTGTGTTTGTTTGAATTGTTGTTGATGTTACTATTGAGGATTTTAATTGATATGTGATGATAATGATAATTATGATGATATTGATTTGAGATAACGTTGTTAATAAAGACCATGTCAACATGAAATGTTATTATTGATGAATATGTGAATATGAAATGAGGTTGTTGTTGTTGTTGTTGTTGATAACGTCATTGAGATGAGATGATATTTATGTTGTGAATGACATGGAAATGGAATGTTGATTGATGTTGGAAATGCATTGGCATGTGCATGTTGTGTATGTTCGTGGGGGGCACTGTGCACTGACCTTCCAGGGTCTTTGGCACTAGCTTTTGGCCACGTTCATACGTTGGATGTTGTGTATGATTGTGGGGGGCACTGTGCACTGACCTTCCAGGGTCTTTGGCACTAGCTTTTGGCCACGATCATACGTCGTATAGAGTGTATGTCATGGGGGGTAAAGTGCACTGACCTTGTCGGATGGCCTATACGTGGGTAACTAGCGTGGTTAGAGAATCTAAGCATTTCTGAGGGGATGCTTAGGCGCTTTAATTGGTCCATGGTCTTTGGCACTTACTTTTGGCCGTGATCATAGCTCATACGACACAGGAAATAGAGTAACTATGGCCAAGTGTACTTTGTACTAGGGGGCTGTCACCTGGTAGGGAACACCTTTGGGCTCCCAGACTGATCACCTATGGGAGGGGGGCTGTTACGTGCACAACCGGGTGGTCTCGACAAACTCAGCACAGTTCCCTAAGTGAGAGTGTCGTGTGGACACGCTTAGGCTATTTCCTGAGGTTTGGTTGTTGTTAGTATGTACCACATTGCATCTGAGTGTTGAGTCAGGTGCATGCATCATTCTGTGTATTCTTGATTGGGTCCATGGATGGATGATGAGTAATTGTTGGATGTGAATGATGAATATTTGTTGGATATGAGTGTTGAATAATGATTGTTGCGTATGCTTATCATGTTTGCCTATGTTCCTTGCTAATTGTGGTTATTTGGAATTGGTATTAGTTCTTTTATAATAAACTCACCCTTGCAATTTTGTATCGTGTGGTTGATACCTGTGATGATCACGAACCTTGTTCGTGGGAGCAGAATGACAGTGGCAGGGTGTAGGGAGTAAGATTCTGGTGAGGAGCCGCCGAGCCGACGTGATGACGTTGGCGTTATTTTGGGAGAGAGTTGTGTTTTGTAATCAACTCCTCCGTAGTTGGTTTTTAAGTTTTATTTTGTTGAGTTAAAGATGTAAAACTGGAATTTTAATTATATATATGAACATATCTAATTTTAGTTATGTGTATGACATGTACCGAATTATTGTTTCTATGTAATTATGCATATTCACTTAAGTAATGGCGTGTTGTTGGATGAATTTATGTTGTAACAAAATCACTTCTATTTTCATAAGCAAAAATTAATGAAGTTCTTTTTATATAAAAAAAATTGAAATTATCGAATATTAGAGTGTGGATACCGTAGCGACGAGGCGGGTCGTTACAATTGGTGCTTCACCCCAAATTATTAGGCTTGTCTGGTTCAATAATTCTGCTAATTCGGTGCCTTGATGGATATTACATGTTGAGTCTTCAAAAATTGGTACAGGAATTTTAAATCTGGAATGTGCAGTTCTGCCTCCTGGTAATAATAGAGAGGCTATTCCGCTAGAAGCAACAATAATTACAATTTGATTTTCTGCTCTCAATGAACTTGCTAATGTTCTCCATATGAATGTTTTTCCTGTGCCTCCAAATCCGTATAGAAAAAACATTCCACCTTCATTGTTGTTGACAGCTTGGATAATTCTATGATAAATTGTTTTTTGTTCATCTGCATTGATAGGTAAGCTGATGTTATATTGAAATGAAGATTAATTTAGTCATTGATGGAAACAATTAAGTGAGGGTAGATTGCTTGTTATTAATAGAATATTAAAAGCATCAATTTAATTTATAATTCGCAATGACCATTTTTTATAAGATGTTAACTGTCATTAATAGAATTTATAATGTATGAATAGGTATATTGCCTGTCATGGATGCAAAAAGATGTTCAAATTCTGATCTCGTTTCATCATGGTTGTAGTCGAGTTCTGATAATACCAAGTTGTTTTGTAGGTACGATGTGAGATTGATATCCTGAGGATATGGCATTGTAGGATAGTCTTTTAGTGATCTTTGGTTTATGTGCAATAGTTGTTCAATTTCAATCAATGTCAAATTTCTAAGAGTATCATCATTGATCTGTATTTCTAAGAAAAAAAAAAGCAAGTTGTTAGTCAATAAAAAAATAAAAATGAAGTTGGTAGTGAATGATTGTGACCATTGTTGTGGAACATAAAAACTGTTATAGCCTACCTGAGCTGATTGTTGATTTAGTATATTGATATGCAATGTCATCAGCTAGCCAATGCCAACATTGATTCCAAACTTCTTCAGGTTTGCTCATGGCACCTGTTAACAGAATTAATACAAACAATTTCCTTAGATAATTAGTTGTGCCCCAGTCCTTGGCCTCTTTGATTGCCTCAACATATTCTCTGTCATCTTGTAGAAAGCCCATTGCAAAACATGCTTCTCTATATGTTGGATATTGGATATTCGCAACAATCCTGATATCCTCAAATGAAGTAGGTCCTTTGCAGCTGCCAAGCATCATTCTTAAATAAAATAATTCTCCTGTAGTTGGTGGTACCCATATGAGTCTTCCAATGGTATATCCTTTTTTTCTGGGTTGCCATGATCTGTTTCTTTTATTATATACAAACTTTGACACAAATTGGGAATAAGTTAGATTTCTGGCCTCATCAAAATCTTTATTAGTGTTCATCCAAGCCAGGAATTTTGAATCTGAAATAGTTGGTTTCGATAGTACATCATCTATATCATCATGATCTTCATAAATAATGTTGTGTTGATCTGGCAGATGAAAATACAATCTCTCAACAGCAGGCTTTCTGCCATGGATTGGAAAAGCAAATATTCTCCAAGCAGCTTCACAGGGAGAAATGTATCTGTGATATAGATTGGTTAATAAAAATAATAGTGAGATAATAAATTATGCAGGTTAAGATGAAATTACCTGCAATCTAGATATTCTTTAAGTTCATCATTATGAATATTTACATTTTGAGTTGCATTATCGCTATCAGAAAGCATAACAGCAGTCACCCTGTCATAGCCTTTGTTTATGTATTTAAATAAATATTTGATTGAAGTACTTTGATTACACCATTCAATATTTATATGAGCCCGATATTTTTTCAGTAATTTTGGATTGTAAGGTACTACATATCTGTTATCAATGATAACACCATTCTTTGAAATTGAATGACCATTGTTTCTTCTACGATAGACTGGATAACCGTTTGAATCCAAAAAAGTCTGAGGCTGAAATTGTTTAGGATAAAAACGATTGCATTTGCCTTCTTTCATACATGGAGAGTTGGGTTGTAAAATTCCGCATGGGCCATGTATCATATGGTTCTCCACCAATCTGTAGAGTTCTGGGTCATCTTGATGGGAAGGTATTTCAGCTGATATTATCTTATCAATGTCAGTTGAAGATGGATATTTATTGTCTGGATGTAGAAATAGTAATAAATGCACGTGAGGGAGTCCTCGCTTTTGAAACTCTATAGTATGCATATCTGTGATCCACAAAAGATAAAGTTACGATGGCAAGTATAATTCTGTATTTCATATCTGTAAAAGTGTTGGTTAAATTGTAATATTTTAGCTATTAATATCTACGTTATAGAACAAAGAAAAATCTCCAAATGACCAACTAATATTTGTATTTAATTTAAGTATAAAAACTGATGACCAACTAAACTCTATAAAATGCATATCTGTGATTCACAAAAGATAATCTTATGATGGTAAGTATAATTATGTATTTCATATTTTAGCCATGAATATCTGCTTTATACAACAAACAAAAATGGCCAAATGACCAAGTTATATTTGTATTTAAGTATAAAAATGATGGTCAACTTACATGCAACCACTTTTCCCAGTAATTGACCCTTTGTTAAGTCTGACAGCATGTGTTCATATTTTAATCTAAAAATTCGTGATACAATATTTGGCCTGTCTGTCGGTTTGAGATTCAAAGGTGAAAGTAATCTACGAATTTTAGGCCAATTTGGACTACAGGTTAGATTAATAAAAAGATTTGGAAAACCAACATGACTGCATATTGCCATACCGTCAAAGTAAAGTTGATCCATATAACGTGGGCTCCCAACAAACGTTGAGGGTAAGATGACTCTTTTTCCCTTGGTTAAGCCTTTAGTTGTCCAGTATCCAATGAAGTTTGTAAGCTAGAATACTTATAAACTCTAAGCTTCTTTTGGTTATTTCTGATATAGCTAAGTCTTTCAGATTCCACCATGGTATAACCTTCAACAATGAATTTTTGAAATAATTTTCGAGAATGCAATAAAGTTTGTGCTTCATTTGACCTAGACAGAAGTCTATAAGCAAACCACTCTCTCATTGTCAGAAAGTTTCACTTTCTTTTTTTGCTGGATGAAGTACAACGATGAAGTATGTCAGCTCTGTATCTGTCTTCTCCATAAGGAAAGAGCAGAGGATACTGTAGTGGTAGATAGCTAGGATGAAGTTCATGGATTTTTTGTAATTCTCCATTTTGAGTTTCAACAATAATGTCTCTTTTTGAGCCTGGATGAAAATCGCCAACAATAAGTCCAGCAATTTCCGGAACATTAGGCATATTATATACACGACCATCTTTTCCCCGAGTAGCTATGAGTTGCAATTTGATATTATTGGCTTGATCAACTGCCAATCTATCTCTGGCCATTCTAAAACTTTTAGCATGAGAATTGTGTTGATCTAGCATGTGACTTAAAGCTGAAACAATATGATTCTGAATTCCGGAATATTGACTGAAAAAACAATATTTAAAAATATTGATAATTGCACAAACTATTGAAAGCGAATGAATAATTTTCTCACTGACAGAAATAAAAGAACTTCTACCTCATGACATTAATTCTATTTTGCACTTCATTTTCTGTGTCAAAGATATATAGCTGTGCAAATTTGGGTTTTTTGTCAGGCATTGGTAATAGGCTGCCTATTCTATGGCATGGTTGCCCCTGTATTCTGATCGTAGGAGGTCCTCTTGAATTATTAATTGTTTTATCTAGCTTAATTCCAGCAGAAGTAAAGGCAAACATCATGTTGTATGCTCGCAAGTTATGTTGATAATTTTTACTATCAATTGTATCATCATGAAATAGACGTTGTTGCAGATATTCGGGTGGATTTTGTAATAATGGCAATTCAACTTTGTCATCTCCACAACATAAACTGAACCTTGGATTCTGAAAATTCTTATTTTTTGATATTCTTTCATCATACCACATTTGTGCATTACAATATCTACATTGGATGAGTTGATCACCAAGATCAGAATATCCTGAAATTGTTCAATATCATAGTACAATATCATGATCAGAATTTTGAATATTAACTTAAGAACATGTAGAGTAGCATCTAAAACTGGAAATCAAAATTATAGTCATTAACTTCAGTGTTGATTACACGCTGATTAGTTGGAGATTGACAATCCTCGAAGGGAGTCATAAAATTAGAGCCTGAACCTGCATAAATTAGAAATATATATAATAGCAATATTTGAAACATAGCAGAAAAGAGCAGGAAACATTTTTTTTCAGTACCTTGTGTGGATTCAGAATTTTCACTTTCTGATGAATCATAAATAATTACTACAAAATAGAGAGGAAACAAAAGAAAATGTGATTAAGGCGGCTAAGTAAATTCATTTCTTCCAGAACATGATATATCAGATGTCTAACTATTATATTCTGAAGTGCAATTAACTGTTGATTGTGAAGATGACTCAACATGACCATGTCGCTTCTGCTGCATAACACGTTTTTTGTTGGTCCTCGCTTTTGCAGAATCACATCTCTTTGCATGTTGATAGTTCTGCATGTTGAAAATGACTAAAGGCAGAATTGAGTTAATTGTGAACTAAACAATAGATTCACATTGAAACGAAGATCCAAATACTTGTTTTAAATGTGCAGAAACTACAATAAAATTAGAAGATGGAAAAAATTGAGGATGAAGCATTTCATTGTTTCTTGATTATAGGCTGACTATTAGTGGTTACATAAATTAGAAATACATATAATAGCAATGTGTAAACCATAGAAAAAAAGAGGATGAAACATTTTTTTTTCAGTACCTTGTGTGGATTCAGAATCTTCACTTTTTGATGAATCAGACGCAATCACTAAAAAATAGAGGAAAACAAAAGAAAATGTAATTAAGGCAGCTAAGTAAATTGATTTCTTGCAGAACATGCTATATGAGATGTCTCACTATTATATTCTGAAATGCAGTTAAGTGTTGGTTGTGAAGATGACTGAGCATGACCATCTCGCTTTTGTTGCATAATACGTTTTCTATTTATCCTGGCTTTTGCAGAATCAGATCTCTTTGCATGTTGATAGTTCTGTATGTTGAAAATGACTAAAGGCAGAATTGGGTGAATTATAAACTAAACAATAGATTTATGTTGAAACGAAGAACCAAACGCTTATTTTAAATCTACAGAATCTACAATAAAATTAGAAGATGGAATAAATTGGAGATGGGGGACTTCATTGGTTATGGATTATAGGCTGGCTATTAGTGGTGGAATTTCCTGGATTAGATATGTTTGCATGTTGCCAATTCTATATATTGAAAAAGGATAATGATAGAATTGCCTAAATTGTAAGGTAAAGAGATGAGACCAAAGGTAGATGACATAGCAAAACTATGATGCAACATCAACAGCTAGCAAAATTGGTAATATAGAAATCATGACACTTGGTTTCGGCAAAAATTGGGTTTTGGGACTGTTGCAAACATACAATGAAAGATATTGTCTATTTAGGACTCTGGTGGCAATCTAAACACACAAACCAAGACCATGATGGAAAATAGGTAAGGTAGAAATGATCATAGTTATTGGCGGAAATATTGACTTCTGTAACTGCTACTAAGCTTGCAATGGAAGACATTGTATATATGTTGATGAATTTTCCATTCACTAACACAAATTTGTACGCTCAAATCTATTAGCTCATGTGTTCAATTTGAAATATGAAATTTCTATTTTACATCTTTTATTTGGCATTATGTAACCTTGTCCAGCACATCACAATTTTTTCTTTAATTTCTCTTCGCCATAGATTAGACCTGTTTTATATAGTTCTACTTTGCTGTAGTTAAAATCAAGATTAAAGTTGCATAAGCCATCAATTAAGTTAAAAATTGCAACTGAAATATCGAACACATGATTTTAGCAAAGCAGTGATAGCTACAAAAATGGAGTGATAACATTCATGGCAAACACATTCCAAATAAGGAAATACGATGTCAGGATAGAAACTTTGATTAATTTAAAGAGCACCTCGATTGAGAAGGAAAACTGAAACTAAAAATTTAACACAATCCTCTGCATGCTATTTTTTTCTTAATCTGGTTTTTTTCCTGTTATTTTCAGGCAATTCAGATGGGAATGAAATTCATTAAGCAGTTAATCAACAAACAGATTAAAAACGTGAGAATATCGAGTAGCAACATGATCGCCAACGCAGCTATAAATTTTCCTCCTTGGTTGTTTTTTAATATTTGATGTTATTTGAACACCAATTTATCTCCTTCACTGTTTTTTTTATTTAGGCTAACTCCGCCATTAATTTGTTAGAACCATATAGACCATCAAAGGTATGGTAAACAACAATTCAATTGTATCGAGGACAACCAAAAAAAGAATACTGGGAAAATCAATTACTTTCAATGCCATATTTAATATAAGAAAACTTGCAATACTACAGCAGGAACACAATATGGACAGATCTCAATTTAGAACGTCTAAAAGCATGAATCCAAAAAAACCGATTTTCAAATGTGCAAATGCAGTGATAACAAAAACTACATAATTGTCTATTCAAAATGCCAATATTTTAATAGCAGCGTGAAAACACAACAATAAGAATTTGGAATCAGCTAAATTAGCTCCTATGAGAATGTCTTGTTAATTTGTTAGACGATAGTTGGGCTGGCGAAATTTGAGAGCTCCCTAACTCATCATCGGCTTCATCAGATGACATCCGCTTTTTGGGTGTTAAAGGCAACCCCGCAACCGGATCATGGTCAGTTGTGACAGATAGAGATTGTTGCATAAAGCATAAACTGGTAAATAAAAAAAATATAAGATATCAATGTTCATGACAGCAACATTAACTCACACATTCAGCATGTGTAGCATCATTGCAATCAACATTGGAAGGATCTATTTTGGAACATGCCTACACCATATATAAGTTGATGATAGTCAAACTCATGAATCATATCATCATGACAACAACGACTAAAATAGATATCAGAAAAGAACATCTCACTATCAGGCAACATCTCCAGAACAACATTGATCAAATCCAGGTCTTTTGAGTATTTAAGTACAACTGCATTTTTGAATCTTGATTGAATCCTGACCTTAAAAGCAAGCACATGACCCAACAATTTGTCAAGTGCTTGAGGGGAAGCATTCAAATCAAGATCACCATCCTACCAGAAACAGCACAAATTCACCAGTTGCCAGTTACAACTCGAAGAACAAAATATAATACATAAAATGAGAAGCAGCATATCATAAAGCATGAACATACTTCAATCTTGACCCTATTCACATCATCAGCTGTTTGACCAATCAATTCAGCACATTCACGGTCCTAGAGCAAAAATTTGTCACTCTCATTGTTTTGGGTAACCATGACTTCAACTCTATACCTACCAATTTAGATGTCAGTCAAAAACAAAATACTAAATAAAACATGTTAATGGACTAAAACTCCAATTACCTTAGAACAGGCTGATCATTATCCTTGCCACATCCACATGTGAATGGTCCTGTTTGGATGTCAGTTTTCCTATGACATTGAGCACAGGCTGGATAACACCATGAATGGTTATCCATGACTATTTTGCTAATAGTCCCCACCGTAACACAAATAGCGTCCTTTTAAAAAACCATAACAATCAAATTGCCAACAATAAAATGTCATTGTTAGACACATTAGCTATAATATATGAATGCGAACAAATCTAGCCAAATTCGACTTTCAACTGCAATGAATATAAAATAAACACAGATAACAGGTCCACCTCAGAAATGACATTGATTTCTAAAATAGTTTTGGCTTCAGCCTTTGAAAGAAACGAATCCATTGATGATAGCTGACTTCCCCCTGAAACTTGTGAGCTTGCTTGATCGCCAGGTAGCAAAACTTGACTCACCTCAACACCTAAATCTAAAAGCCTAAGCCAATCGAATAAATAGAATAAAACAACAGAAAACAGTGAAGACAATTGTCACACGAATTTAACAACTACAGAGCAAAGATGATAAGCAAAATACCTCTATTTAAATTCCTGAATTTCCAATATAGGATCATTAATCAATAGTTTTGACGCCTTGAAGGAATTGCTTACTAAAGCTGGATAACTTCCTGTAAATGCCAACAACAGCAACAACAAAACTCAGCTATTGAGTATCCAAATCAACAAATAAAATATCATACTTACCCTGTGCATCTTTTATTCTGGCATGCGTCAATATAATAATCATCGGCCCATCATCCCCACATTCATTCAAATAGGATAGGAACTGAGTACAGTAATTCTCCCAAAGTGTGCAAGACAAAATTTCACCACCACAGCAAAGAAACAACATTACATCCATCACCTCATAAGGATAAGATAGACATAAGCACCATGCAAAATGAAAAATAAAATTCTCGACAATATAAACTCTAAATAACCAAATATACACAGGAGATAGCAAAAACTGTGATTAACCATAACCTTAAATCCTTCATTCTAAAAACAACCCTAGTATTTTTCAATGAAACATGCCGAAAGACCACCTGATCAACGACCCCAATAATATCTTAAACCACCAGAAATGAAAATAGGTCATCGGAAAAAACCCAAAGAAGTTATGATCAAAATGAAAGCACAAATTGTGACTGTACTCACCAACCAACAGGCCAGACACAAAATTGCCAGCAACAACATTTGCAAATTCAACAAATCTAAATTCCTTAAAAGACAGTTCATGCAAATCAGCTTCTCTAACAACCGTCACTCCAATAAAAAATAACTTGTACTCATGTTCGCACAATCTAAATTGACCATCATTCTTAACAACTTTGAAATTATGCATAACATAAGTGAAATTCTCTTTCAAATCAGCTTTCCAAGACTTGAGGTGGTCCGATTTACAAATAGCATGAATTTGATCACCCTGAAATATGCAAACTATATAATCAATAAATGACATCAACAACAATCCAACAATCAAATAGAGAGCACAAAATATACCTCAGAATCAACAAAAACCATTTCCGCTTGCTCAGACTTGTTAGGAGTCCCAACGAACCAAAGATCGGTGATCCTAACAGCAAGCTTAAGCGTTTCTTTTGATCCATCAATAGACCTAATCTTGTCAGGAATCCTCGCCATAAAATTACATAGACCTGCCAATTCTAAATGAAAAATGTAATAAATCCAAAACCATGCAAATGCTATGTAAAGAATGATTGTCAATTTAGAATAGAAAATAATGCTAACAAAAAATAGAATAGCAACACAGACTCAAATGACACATGCAATAACATTTCAATGAATGACAAAATACCATAAAAACTATGATACTATTCGTTGAACTACTAAGCCAATACATGCAACAACCTGAACAAAAAAAGAAAACCAAATCAGCAAATAGCAGAGAAGCAGAAACAAAAATTATATCTCTGAACAAATAATATTGCAACCATCAACAAACAAATAGAAAGGCCGAAAACAAACACAACAAAGTTCAGCTTTTGGAAAACAGAATACCAACCCATCCTTAAACCACACATGCAATAAGATTTCCATCAATGCCAACATACCACAAAAAGTATTACACTATCAATCAATCCAACAAACAATAACAGACAAATGGAAGCCAACAAAAAAAAACTAAGAGTTTGTAAATAATAAAAAACAGAACATAACACGTGCTAGAGCAACATAAACATGCAGAAACCAAAATCACCAAACAACAAAAACCTGACAAAATCACACATGCAAAACACACAAACAATAATATGGTTAATCAAAAAACACACATGCACAACAGACGAACAATAATATGATTAACGAAAAACCATGTAAATACAATCCAACCATCGAAGCCAGTGATAAGAGACAAAAAACAAAAAAGCCAACTCAGCAAAAAAACAGAACCAAACAATTATAACTCTAAAGGAATAATACGATCAATCCAAAACCATGTAAATGCAATCCAAAAGAACAACTGACAAATGCAAGCCAACGAAAAGAAAAGTAAGAATTTGTGAACAATAAAGAATATAACAGAACACGTGCTAGAAGAACATAAACATGCACTCGAACCTTCAACCACAGAAGAACGAAAATCACGAACTGGAAACCACAGCCTCACGCCAAAATCCCAAACAACAGAACAACTATATTGAAGACGGAAGTCAACTAAAAACAAATGAAAAAAGTTAAACAAATTCAATCAGCAGCTTGCAACTTGCTAGTGAAAGAAGTAAAAAACGCTACAAAGAAGCCATGTACACCACCAACCACCAAAACCGCAAACGGCAATCTAATCACTCAACAACACACCAAGCTACGTGGCTTAAAACCATAATCATAGAACCATAAAATAACACATGGCAGCAAGGTGGCAGAAAACCAACCCAACCTAGAAGGGCATAAATGACCAAAAAACAAAAAACTTGGACAGGTGTCAAGCTCTCAGCTATGGATATTTTGACCAAAAAACCAAAATTTTGGACAATTGTCAACCTCTCAGCCATGGATATTTCAGTATTTTCCATATACTTCTGTTTTAGTATATAGATATTGATTTTATTTTGATGATATTATTATTTAACGCGGTCTATATATCTTCATCACATCAAAGACAAGCTTGGTGGCCTAACAAATCTAACAGCAATTGCTCATTAAATTATACTCAAATCATCTTAGAATTTAGGTTTATGTTTCAGTTCTACAAAACTAACTAAAAAATAAAGATTATTTCACATTTATACATTTTATTGACCGTATTATATAATTTACATGAATATCTAAAATACATATTTATATGGGTTTTGTTAATCAATTTTCTTAGAACATTAATTAAGAAATTAAAAATAAAAAATATTTATTATAAAAATTATAAAAGAATATAAAAAAATTATAAATAATATAATTTTACATATTTTAATAAAATATATTTTATTTTAATTTCTTAATAATACTTTAAAGATACTCATTTATATTTACCTATTTATATTTGTGAAAAATTAAACCACTGTATAAAGTGATTGAACAAAGAAATGTGATATTATTTTCAATGGTAGTAAGGGATGACTGAGATAAATGCTAGAATTAATAGTTCATGTAAAATATATGTAACTTATGTAAAGATTAATAAATAAATTATTAATAATTAAAGCTATACTATAATTGAGTTAAAAAGGAGAATTTTTTGAAGATAATGATTGTTTGATGGGAATAATAGTTATAAAAATGGGTTAATATCTACTTAAAAAATACAATAATTTAATAAAGTAAAATCTTTTTTTTTTCTCTTCTAAAAAAATCAAAATACAATATAGAGAAATCATCCTATAAAAAAGATACATATTATTTATTTATTTATTGTGTAAAAATCATAAGTTTCAAAGTCATCATGTTATTTTCTCTTATTAATAATCTAAGAAATTCTTAAAGTTTTACAATAAAAAGGCAAGTACGGGCGCATCTACTAATGGCAGGCAGAGTGAAGTTTGCGTCACGGCCAAAAACGCTGACATCACGTGACCTAAGTCCCCTGCCCCCGTTGGTGTCACGTGTCTCCCCTCTTTGCATGCACAATGACATTGGATTAGAAGAAGAATCCCTTGAAAAACATGCGTAGTCAAGGGTAGTCGTAAGGTCCCACTGCCACTGACAATGACCAAAACGACCTCGGCAACTTAACCTTGATGGCAATCCCTCAGAAAACACGTTAGCGCTGAAACGACCCCCAACCTATGCATATTAGGATTGGGGTACCATGATTCGATGCTGGGGTTTTTCGTAATTGCAGCCTTCTCCACATGGCCCGTTTTAATTCGTCGCACGCCTGTTGTAGAAAGATTTGACTGCGAGCAGATGCTGAGGATCAGGGATCTTGACGTCACAAAAGGGCATGCATGAATAGGGTCCGTCTGATGGAGATGGGAAGGATGTGATCGCACGGAATACGAGGTGCGTGGACGCACCAAGTTGGACCCTAGTTACTAGTTAGCGTGCTATGCTATGCAATCTTAATAGAGAAAGAGAAATGCTACGAAGTACAAACACTTTATTTACACAATCATATTTAACTAATAAAAATAACAAAAATTTATAAATTTTACATCATATTTAATATTTTTTCTTGATTTTATGATTTTGCTTAATTAAAAAAATATATATATATTAAAAAATGTATTTCTAGTCCTACTCATATTCAATATGTATGCGTATGAAAAATGTAAATATAATATGCATTGACTAATAGTTAGGTCTGACAATAAATCTCTTCAATTATTGAAATGAAAAATCTGCACTTTTTTTTATAATACGAAAAATCTGTACTTAGAATCTTACTCTTACATTTTTTTCATTTGTTCCCAGGACATGATGTCACTAGAATTTTTACGCTATCTTCTCGAGTAGAATGAATGAATTCACTCGATATCATAATATTATTGGACGGTGATTTTGACAAGAAGAAAAATGATACGATATGACACAGGAAAATAATAAAAGTAATATGCGTTTTTTTTTTCTTTACTATTTTTAAAGGATTGGTTTACTTAATTTTAAAGTTAGTTTTAGACACTATTTTTTTTATCTAATAATATTTTTTAAATAACGTGTGTGATATTACTTTTATGATTATGTATATTAGCTTTTAAATAAATTAAACATTCATATATTAATAATGCAATAATTGATATTTATTAGTTTTTAAACTATATTACCCATATCCTTATATATAAGATCACTTTAACGTTGTAATTTCTATAATATTTGATTAGGTGTTTTAATTAAATTTTAAGAATTATTCAATTTAATTTAAATATAATTAATTAATTATGAAGCAATGATTTACTATCACTACAAGAAAAAATACTTATGTTTACAGATAAAAATCATCACTAAATATTAAAAATGCATAAGTATATGTAATAAAGACTTTTTTTATGAATATTTTGACCCTCAATTTTGAGGGTACTTACAATGACGGATTATAGTCTTCCAATAGAGGTTTTACCTACAAATTTACTTTTACCTACGATTACATTTGATTGTCACTGTATATGATTCCTACAATTCACAATGTGTGTAGGTAAACGTCATTACTTTATATCTACAACCTCTAATTGTAGGTAAAAACATTAACTTGTACCTACAACCTCCAACTATAGGTAAAAATCATTAACTTATGTCTACCATTGAAAGATTATAAATACAAACCATTTAATTGTATTACAAGAAAATGTCTTTACCTCAAAATCATTACTTGGTTATCTTCATTGTTGCAAGTCATTGCAATGACATAAAAAGAGTACATATTAACATATACAAATGAATATCTTATATAAATAGATGTGCTAGCTTCTCAACTACAGTTGCATAGGTATGTCAATCAACTAACTTGGCCTAACATGAACCTTAAAAATGATATTAGAATAGAAAAAATAATATAATAAAGCTTGATTAGTTTGAGTCAATTCTCAAAAAAATAAAATCCAAAATCTTTTTCTTAGTCAACAAGTCTAGGTACATACATGACTTAAGGAAAAGAGGAGACAACCAAGTTGGACACTAATTACAATCCTTGAGGACCACCTAACCCAAATGAATGATTGAATGAATGGAAAAATGTACAACTTAGGCAAGTTGAACTCTAATAGAAGGCTTTCACATGTTAGTTCATCTTGAAACTTCATTAAAAATGTTAAAACTTTTATCCATGTAGTCGATTTTACCTAGTAAGATAAGGTTTTAGTTGCTGTATCAAGTCGAACTCACAAGATCTATGGACTTCCCATGCCTTTGACATATAACTTCCAATCGAAACATCTACTAGCTTTTCTAGAGGTATTTACATATCTGTCTCCGTGTAAGAAGGGTCTAAACAACTCACTGGTTTGCAAGAATTTATGTGATTTGCTGACTCCAATACCTGTTTCAAAATTTGAAGATAAATCAGGAAAGCAAGCACTGAAATTGAATACTACAAAAAGAAAAGGTCACTTCAAATATTATTGCCCATCGCAACTGTGTTGCATAAATACTCGGTAAAAAAATGCATATCCAGTCTCTCCAAAAATGCATCTATCAACTTGTATCTCTTGTGAATAGTCATTGGGCAGTATTAACTTCCCCATTCGAGTTTAATTTTAATGGATATGTCGAAAATCATAGTAAAAGTCGTATGTGTTTAGTTCCCTGGCCTTTATCAGGGGCCCAAGGTTATGATCCCCACATACTCTGTCCAATAGGACAATAGGGTAAAGAACCTCCCTAGAGCCTCACCCGAAAAGAACAACTAAATCAAATTGATAAAACTTTCAAGGTATTGGGCAGATCTATAACTGTAGTATGTAAGCAAAAAGCTTGTATCTAACAAGACATGTAGATGAACGTTGTCCAACAACTATTTCACACTACTATCGACTAAAATTATAAAAGGGCACAAAATAATGTTTTTTTCCACTTATGATGACTGCGAATAAATTTTGCTACATAATGCAGCTATAGGCTTATAACAGATCACACAAAACACCGTACATAAAGGAACAAATTACACACATATAATGGGCCACACCAAATAAAATGGAAGTAGAATCTATGAAGTAAACAAAGTACAATAAATATTAATTTCAGAAGGATCTTTGAAGCAGGTTAAGATGAGAAAAAGAATAATGTCGCAATCAACTTATTATCATAACCACAAAAATAAGTGATAACTTTAAATCATTAGACGACATTGGCAATGACATTAGTTACTTCATTATATTTTCCTTTAAAGGAAAAGGAGCCATTTTTGTTAGGCATAATTGGTAGGAAGGCTTCCTTTTCAACTGGGAAGTTGGGGCTTAAAGCCCAGACCTCCACCTTTGGTGGGGCTACAGCTTGGGTGAAAAAATAATTATTTGAACTAATTCATTTATCATTTGATTTCATTCTTTTTTTTAATCAAATGAGATACAATTTCACAATATACTTACAACTAATTCCCCAAATCCAGGATATGTGGACTCAATTGGTACAATTTCAGTTCAAAAGGTCCATCCACCATAACCTTAAACTATTGGAGTTACCTTGGTCTACAAAAAGCAGTCACTAACAACTCACTCATGAAAAGACAATACTATAGATATTAACAAATAACTTAACTCTTGATTACCTCACAAAAGCTGAGGGCATCAAGCAACCCTTTCTTATGAAGGTTACGAATATAGTCATTAAGATCTATCAGTCTTGAAGATCCACTTCTTAGCTCTCCTATCTATAAACATTAAGAACCAAGTGATAAAAAATCTTTCAAATGCAGCAATTATTAGAATAGAAAATACAAGTAGGCAACTTTAAACACTAACTGTTGGAGCAAGACGAAGCACAAAGCCCATTCACCAAGGCATATCTGCAAGTTTGCTACCAAAATTTAGGAAGCTATACAAAACCTACAACCAAAATAACATATAAAAAAACCCTACAATTTTTAAATCATATATTTAGTTAAGGAGTCAATACTTACAATTCCTATTATATTTTTTCATGAGATTATCAAATCTTTCTTCCTTTGCTTTATGAAGAATCTACTTCACAACCAGGCCACCCATATTGCAAAAAAAGGTACACGAGACAGAGCAAAGTGAAGTACAATTTGATTAAGCAAACAACTTGGTTCCCAAGACATTTGGAAAATACAATTTAGACAAAATACATAAAAGAAACAATAAATAAATAAATAACAAGTTTGCCTTTGTCCAAAATGATTTCTAGGATAAAGTATATATTAGAAAGATAAAAGTAGTCATAGTTGGGACACAAACCACAAAAATATTCGGAAATTGTAACCGCTTGTTCATAAGACAAAACAAAGTGACATGTAAGCACACCTCACTATAATTCTTTCACACACACACACACACACTACACTATGTATTTGTAGGTAAATTTTTTTTATCTATACCAAGTGACTCTAGGAGCAAGTTTTATAGGATTTTACTTACACCAAGTAATTGTAGGTATAAGTTTTTTAAAATTTTACCAGCATCGAGCATTTGTTGGTAGAAGTCATTTTGAATTTTACCTACACCAAACAATAGTAAGTACAAGTCTTTGAATTTTAGCTACATTAAATAGTTGTAAGTAAAAGTTTTTTTTACTTTTACCTACAGTAATTTATGTCTATAGGAAAAATCGTTCGTAGGCATAGGTCATTTTTCTTGTAGTGTATATTTATGTCTATGCTTACATATATGTCATGTTGTTGATCAAGAATTTTAGTATTAGGTTCGATTATTTTTAAATAAAAAATAAAGAGTTTAATTTTACGACTAAGTATATTAAACCAAAATATTTCCAGGGTTCTTTGTTTTCAAGCTAACAATCTTAATATTTTCAATTTAAAAAAATGTATATTTTTTTTATAAACTTATCACAATAACACATTTTATTTTGATTACATAATGAGTATTTGGGTTAAAATATGTGATTTGTACAAATGTAAACAATTTATGCTAACAAACATAAA
This sequence comes from Glycine soja, assembly GCF_004193775.1. Taxonomy (NCBI): domain Eukaryota; kingdom Viridiplantae; phylum Streptophyta; class Magnoliopsida; order Fabales; family Fabaceae; genus Glycine; species Glycine soja. The sequence continues at coordinate 43,423 of NW_021143716.1, read as the reverse complement.
ATAAACACTCAAATTGATAACATTTATGATTACATGAATATAATTATAACCACACAAGAATATAAACGATTATTCAAAAGCAATAAAAAGTGAGTTATAGGTAGAGGACAAAATTATAGATAGAAGAAGACGTTATTGAAAGGAGAAGGAGTTATAGAAAGTAGAATAAAGTCAAAAGTTGGTAAGAACATACATTTTTCCATTTAACAATAAAGCCATTGAGAGTGACATTTTTTGGTGTATAGGAAGTATGCAAATGTTTGTAAATAAACACAATACATTCTTGCCTATATGAAATACAAATAAATGGTCTTTGGAGTTGATCATGACACGTGTCCTTGAAAGCAAACTAATTCCTTTAGATTTTGCCATTTGTTTCACACCTTTTCTCATTTTAAATAATCACAAACCATTTAGTAATTGTTGCTCTGAACGTTTGGTTTACCATTCTCATTTACTTTTATTTCGAATGAACTTATTTGAGAATATCAAACAACCTCTTCACATTAAATCAAATATACCTTTTTCGACTTCTTGCATCTTTATTTTGTATACTTGTTATTTTGTCGATTTCATATTTTTTGACACTACAAGACGGTCTTCCGTATTGTATCACAACCTTAATTGAAGGAAAGATAATCAACTAACATTTAGGAATAATTCATTCGAATGACCCTAACAGATGCGTCCCTAAAAATGTCTTATTGAGTTTATTCAAAAGAAGACATTTTTATAATTGAAAAACAATTCTTGTAAAAATATATCACATGCATTCCAACTACAGTCTTGCACATTTTCCACTTTCAGCTGAAAATGCACTGATAGATGTCAACCTCAATTGCAAAAATCTCCCTGTTTCCACAAATTATTGCACCATGCTTGCCCTTATCATTATATCTCTAAGCACGGTTTTAGATGACATCTAATCATGTTTCATTAATGGTTAGATCACAACCATTTTAATTATATTTTACTTGAATTAATTCAAAATTTGAATTATTTTTACCCTAAACAATAGCCTATAAAACAAGTAAGGTTTTAGTTTCTTCTTTATGCTTAAACACAAAAGCAAAAGCTCTTTTTTCTCTTATCTATTTTCCTTAGCAATAACCCACTCCTTTTCTTCTTTTTCTTCCTTCTTCTTTCTCTTAATTTTAGAGAGACAATTTTTTCATTGAAGCTTCAATGAATTTTTACAATCTCCTTCATCAAGATCCTACCTTTTTTGTTTTAGACTTAGTTTTATTATCAATGCTTAGTGGTAATCAAACACGGGAAGATAAATGTATTGATCTCAAAGTTTCTTAGAGGCAATAAGTTGGTTAAGGGACTTCCTAAGTTTAAGTTTGGGAAGGATGACTTGTGTGATGCATGTCAAAAGGGAAAGCAATCTAGAATTTCTTTTAAATCTAAAAATATGATTTCAACCTCTAGATTGCTTGAACTCTTAGATTTAGACTTGTTTGGTCCTTTTAGAACTATGAGTATAGGAGGGAACTATTATGCCTTAGTGATTGTGGATAGCTATTCTTAATTTACATGGACCTTGTTTTTATCCTTGAAAAAAATGCTTTTAAAGCTTTTCGTAAACTAGCCAAATTGATTCAAAATGAAATAGACTTGAAAATCAAAGCTTTGAGAAGTGATCATGGTGGTGAATTTCAAAATGAGGAATTTGAAACTTTTTGTGAAGAGAATGGTATTAATCATAATTTTTAGCTCCGAAATCCTCAACAAAATAGAGTTATGGAGAGGAAAAATAGATCTCTTGAGGAATTAACAAGACCTATGTTCAATGAAAACCATCTACCTAAATATTTTTTGGGCAGATGCGGTAAGTATAACTTGCTATGTTCTCAATAGAATGTCTATAAGACCTATTTTGAAATTGAAACCATATGAGATCTACAAAGGTAGAAATCCAAATATATCACATCTCAAGGTCTTTGATTGCAAGTGCTTTGTGTTAAACATGGTAAAGAATCACTTAGCAAGTTTGATGCCAAAGCCAATGAAGAGGAAACTCATATACTAGTAAGGCATATAGAGTTTTCAATAAGAATGCATTAGATTGAAGAATTTGTGCATGTTGTATTTGATGAATCTATTCCCAAAAGGAGGAAAAGGTGTTTGTTTTTTAAGTTGATGTAGGGAGTCCAATAGAAGCTTCTCCAAGGAGAGAAGAGGTGGTGAACAATAAACCTTAAGAAGGACCCTCATCACAACACAACTTTCTTCCTAAGGAATGGAGAACACCAAGGGATCTCTCTATGGACAACATGATTGAAGACATAGAAAAGGAAGTAACTACTAGGCACCCTTTAAATTTGTTTTGTGAGCATATTGCATTTGTGTCTTAAGTAGAACCCTTGTCTTCAAAGACGAGTTTTGGTTAATGTTCATGCATAAAGAGTTGCACCAATTAAAAAGGAATGATGTATGGGAATTGATACCTTATTCTAAAAATATGAACATCGCTGGAAATAAATGGGTGTTTAAAAAAAATTGGATGAACATGGTTTGATCACTAGGAATAAAGAAAGGCTAATAGCCAAGGGCTATAATCAAAAAGAGGGTGTAGACTTTGGTGAAACATATGCACTAGTAGCAATAGAGGACGTAAGATTGCTACTTTCTTATGCTCATGTTATGGATTTCAAGTTAAACCAAATGGATGTAAAAAGTGCTTTCCTAAATGGATACATTGAAGAGGAAGTTTATGTTTCCTAACCTCTAGCTTTTGAGGATCTTAAAAATCCAGATCATGTATACAAGCTTTGTAATGCCCTGAAATTTCAATAACTAAAAATCGATGTTTGATGTGTGGAAGCAATGCCTTCCAAGATTATTTTGATGATGCCAAAAAATCAAGAGTTAAACAAGTTCCAAAGAATCAGGAGTCAAAAAGCTTCAAGAATCAAGTTTCAAAGAATCAAGATTCAAGAATAATCAAGTTTCAAGATACAATCAAGTTTCAAGAATCAAGATTCAAGAACAATCAAGATCAAGATTCAAGAATCAAGAGAAGACTCAATCAAGATAAGTACTAAAAAGGTTTTTCAAAACATTGAGTAGCACAAGAATTTTTCACAAAATATTTTACCAAAGAGTTTTACTCTCTGGTAATCGATTACCAGAAGGTAGTAATCGATTACCAGTAGCCAACATTGTTTTCAAAACTGATTTACAAAGTTGTAATCGATTACCATAATCATGTAATCGATTACCAATGTTTTAAAACATTAGATTTCACATTTCAAGAGTCACAACTAGTGATAAAATATTTTTAAATTATTTTAAACTTGTGTAATCGATTACACAATACTTGTAATCAATTACCAGAGTTTCTAAACATTTTGATTTTCAAAATTTAAACATGAAGAGTCACATCTGTTGATGTATAATCGATTACACCTTGATGGTAATCGATTACCAGTGACTGATTTCAAAAAATAAATTTCCAAAAGTCACAACTTTTTAAGTGACTAGTTTTCAAAAGAGTCACAATTTTTAAAGGGAACTAGTTTTAAAGAAATTGCCAAGAGTCACAAACTTTAAATTGAGTCACCAAATGATTATAAATATGTGACCATGACATGAATTTTATAACATGTTTTTTTATAGAAATTTCTGATTCATTTATCAACTTCTTTCTAAGAGTTTTTGTTCAATACTTTGTTTTCCAAGAAAAGTTCATTTTTCAAAAACTTGTGCTATTCTTCTTCTTCATTCACTTCTCCCTTTGCCAAAAGAATAGAAGGACTAACCACCTAAATTCTTTGATGTCTCCCTTCTCTCTTTCCAAGAGAATTCAAAGGACTAACCACCTGAGAATTCTTTTGATTCTTCCCTTCCCCTTAAACAAAAGATTTCAAAGGACTAACCGCCTGAGATATCTTTTGTTTCCCCTTACAAAGATTCAAAGGACTAACCGCCTGAGAATCCTTTGTCTTAACACATTGGAGGATACATCCTTTGTGGTACAAGTAGAGGGTACATCTACTTGGGTTGTTATACTGAGAACAAGAGAGGGTGCATCTCTTGTGGATCAGTACAAGTAGAGGGTACATCTACTTAAGTTGCTATACTAAGAACAAGAGAGGGTACATCTCTTGTGGATCAGTTCAAGTGGAGGGTACATCCACTTGGTTGTTCAAAGAGAACAAGGGAAGGTACATCACTTGTAGATCTTTGGCTTGTAAAGGATTTTACAAGGTTGAAAGAAATCTTAAGAACCGTTGGTTGCTTGGGGACTGGATGTAGGCACAGATTGTGGCTGAACCAGTATAAATCTTGTGTTTGTCTTCTTCTTCCCTACACTCTTTAATTTCCACTGTGTACTTTTAATTGCCGCTTTACTTTTGGTTAAGTTATTGTTCTTTACTTTCTTAACTTAGTAGTAAAAGCCTAATTGAATCTAGTAACATTAAGAAGGATAAATTTTAATTAGTCAAGACACATTAATAATTAATTCAATCTCCCCTTCTTAATTATTCCGAAGCCACTTGATCCAACAAGTGGTATCAGAGCAGGTTTCAACTAGAAAGTTTAACAACTTCAAGATAAATGACCTCTTTAAATTCTCTATTTTTCAAAAGTATTTTCAGCAATAGGTCAAATCTGAAATTATGTATCTAAACTTTTGTGTGAAATTATGTATCCAAAGGACAACAACCTTAGATTAGAATTGTGCGAAATTATGTATCTAAACTTTTTTTATTTTTTTATTTTTTTAGGTCGACAAAAGCGGGGCTCTTGCTCCTACGTACCCTCCATCGAAGAGGAAATCAGACCTACGTAGTTCTTTCAAAAGGCAATGATGTGTTGATTTTACGCTTTCAAATGGTCCATGTTAACCGATAAAAAGCAAAGAGGACCGTTTAAGGCGTTGGACCTTAAAACGTTTTCAGTGATTTTTGCGGACAAAGCTTGATTTTGTGAGTTGATTTTAGCCTTAGTTTCACTTTAGTTATTAGTCAATTCAATTAAGAAAGAAAAATCCCAAAGAGAAACGTCCGATTGATTTTTTTGTTTTATTTTACTAAAAGATATTTTTTGATTATTATATTATTATTTTACCTCTTTTTGGTTTCCAACGTGGTTACGGCATGACCGAACGGTCGGATTTCATTTTAACAGAAATTCACAGATGTTACAATTCAAATGATCAGTGTAAATTTATTTTATTTTTGATTAGGCGAGAAAATGACTTAAATAAATGACTAAAGCACGTCAAAAGGGGGTACAGAAAGTAAATGAAATGAAAATAAAAGTACGCGAAACAAGTGGGGACCACCAAAGGTACATAGAATGAATTGAAAAGTTCGATTTCGGGAACTTACTTGTTGAAGACCGAAGGACGACGAAGAACGAACGAAGAACGGTGAAGAACAGCGAAAAATCTTCGCGAAATCACCCACAGAAACGTCTCAGAAACGTTACAGAAGCGCCTCGGCTTGGATTTTTTTCACGGAAACAATTTTTCTCACTAATTTTAAGTGATCCTCAGATACCAGGAGGGTTGAACCTTTTTGTTCTTCCCTCCTCCCCCTATTTATAGGGAAAAGAGGGAGAAGCTTGCCACCCAGCTTGCCCAGGCGAGCTAGGTTGCTTCCTCCAGAATGCACCGCCTTTTGGAGGAACTTCCTGGAAGGCCCAAGTGGGCCTGGTTGCTATTTGCACCCCCTGTTTACTAAATACACCCACCCGCCTTTTTTTGCTGATTCTTTTTCCGTAACGTTACGGAACTTTACGAATTCCGTAACGATACTTGTTTTCTTTCCGTAATGTTACAGAACCTTACGGATTACGTAATCATCCCTTTTTTGGCTTTCAGAATGTTACGGAACCTCACGGATTTTGCAACAATACTTCCTTTTGATTTCCGGCATGTTACGAATCTTCACGGATTGTGCAACAATGCTTTCTTTTGACTTCCGGCACGTCACGAAACTTCACGAATTGCCTAACGATGGGTGCGAAGTACCTCGAAGCGGTCAAGCAAAGGTTGCATGCCATCAAACAATGGTCCCCGGACGAAATTAGGGTATGACACATATGACGGGAGATGTATCTAAGCTTACAACCATTTCCCCTAAGAAAAGTGGGCATGTTACATACGGCGACAACAACAAAGGCAAAATCATTGGAGTCGGCAAAATAGGTACGAGTTCCTCTACTCCTATTGAAAATGTGCTACTTGTAGAAGGATTAAAGCATAGCCTATTAAGTGTTAGTCAATTATGTGATAGAGGATATAAAGTATCTTTTGATTCTGAAAAATGTGTTATCAAGCATGAACATGACAAAGATATTGAGCATATAGGTCTTAGAGAAAATAATGTTTACATGATTGATTTGAAACAAAAGTCTGAAAATGATAGATGCTTTCTAAGTAAAGATAGTGATCCTTGGTTATGGCATAAGAGAATTGCTCACATTAACATGGATCATCTAAATAGATTAATCTCAAAAGACCTAGTTGTTGGTTTACCAAAATTAAAATTTGAAAAAGATAAATTATGTGATGCATGCCCAAAAGGTAAACAAACAAAAGCATCTTTTAAATCTAAAAACATTGTCTCTACCACTCAACCATTATAATTATTGGATATGGATTTGTTTGGACCCTCTAGGGTCATGAGTTTTGATGGTAGTTACTATGCCTTAGTAATTGTTGATGATTATTCTAGATATACTTGGACTTTATTTCTTACTCACAAAAATGATGCATTTCATGCATTTAGAAGACTTGCCAAAGTCATCCAAAACAAGAAAAATCTCAAAATTATCTCCATTAGAAGTGATCATGGAGGTGAATTTGAAAACAATGATTTTGAAATGTTTTGTGATGAATATGGCATAGAACACAACTTTTCTGCACCTAGGACACTCCAACAAAATGGTGTAGTAGAAAGGAAAAATAGATCTTTAGAAGAAATCGCTAGAACCCTTTTAAATGACACTCCACTTCCAAAATATTTTTGGGTAGAAGCTGTCAACACCACATGTTATATTATGAATAGAGCCTTAATAAGACCCATTCTTAAGAAAACTCCATATGAACTATTTAACAATAGAAAACCAAACATTGCTCACTTACATGTTTTTGGATGTAAATGTTTTGTCCTAAACAATGGTAAAGAAAGCCTAGGTAAATTTGATGCTAAGGCGGATGAGGGCATCTTCCTTGGTTATTCCCTACATAGCAAAGCCTTTAGGATATACAACAAAAGAACCATGACAATTGAGGAATCAATACATGTTACTTTTGATGAAACTAATATTACCTCTCCGAGAAAGGAATTTCTTGATGATATTGCAGATTCTTTGGAAGATATGCACAATCAAGAAAGGAATCTAAAAAGGAAGAGAAATGAAGAAAACAATGATGTTCAAGATGACATAGCCCAAGAAAATGATAATCTTCCCAAGGAATGGAAAACTTCAAGAAATCATCCTCTTGACAACATCATCGGAGATATCTCAAAAGGGTTAACAACTTGACACTCTCTTAAAGATTTATGCAATAACATGGCATTTGTTTCTATGATAGAACCTAAAAACTTTAAAGAAGCCATAATAGATGATCAATGGATAGTTGCTATGCAAGAAGAGTTAAATCAATTTGAGAGAAATAATGTTTAGGAACTAGTTGAGAAACCACATAACTAAACCATTATAGGAACTAAGTGGGTATTTAGAAATAAACTAGATGAAAATGGTATAGTAATTAGAAATAAATCTAGACTAGTTGCAAAAGGATACAACCAAGAAGAAGGGATAGACTATGAAGAAACCTTTGCACCCGTAGCTAGATTAGAAGCCATTAGGATGCTTTTAGCTTATGCATCTATTATGAACTTTAAACTATATCAAATGGATGTCAAGAGTGCCTTCTTAAATGGTCTAATCCAAGAGGAAGTATATGTAGAACAACCTCCCGGGTTTGAAGACTCACAAAAATTAGATCATGTCTATAGGTTAAAGAAAGCACTTTACGGGTTAAAACAAGCACCTAGGGCTTGATATGAAAGATTAAGTAAATTCCTATTAGAAAAGAATTTCATTCGAGGAAAGGTAGATACCACCTTATTCATAAAAAAAGGATAATGATATCTTATTGGTACAAATTTATGTTGATGATATAATATTTGGATCTACTAATGAATCTTTGTGCAAGGAGTTTTCTATTGACATGCAAAGTGAGTTTGAGATGTCCATGATGGGTGAGTTAAATTATTTTCTTGGATTACAAATCAAACAAACAAATGATGGGATCTTTGTCAACCAAGAAAAATATTGTAAAGAACTCATTAAGAGATTTGGAATGGAGAACTCAAAACACTTGGCTACTCCTATGAGCACTGGTTGCTACCTTGATAAAGATGAGTCTGGTCAACCCGTTGATGAAAAGCAATATAGAGGTATGATTGGATCTTTACTTTACTTATTTGCAAGTAGGCTAGATATTATGTTTAGTGTGTGCATGTGTGCAAGATTTCAATCAAATCCAAAGTTTTCACATTTAACTGCAGTAAAAAGGATCATAAGATATCTCTTAGGAACAATTAACTTAGGATTATGGTACCCAAAAAATTCTTTATGCAATTTAGTAGGATACTCAGATTCAAATTTTGCTGGATCCAAAACAGATAGGAAGAGCACTAGTGGCACATGTCAATTTATAGGATCTGCTCTTGTCTCTTGGCACAACAAGAAGCAAAATAGTGTAGCATTATTCACAGCGGAAGCAGAATACATCTCTACTGGTAGTTGCTGTGCACAGATTCTATGGATGAAACAACAACTATCTGATTATGGGATTGTATTAGACCATATCCCCATAAAATGTGACAACACAAGCACCATAAATATATCTAAGAACCCAGTTCTCCACTCTATAACCAAGCACATAGAAATTAGGCATCATTTCCTTAGAGATCATGTCCTAAAAGGTGACTGTGTTCTAGAATTTGTACCAAAAATCAACTCGTAGATATCTTCACAAAACCATTACCCAAAGATTCCTTCTACACCATTAGAAGAGAATTAGGACTTCTAGATGCCAGTGACTTAGACAAATGATTTGTTTTATGTTATGATGACTTATGACTTGTTTAATACACATGCTTTTATTATGTTTTGTGAATAATTTATGACATTATGTTATTTATTTATTCTTTGAACATTGGTTATGTTTTAAGTATTTAGTACTTAGTTAATTATGACTGTTTTTTTGGATGATTATGTTTTATGCTTAGACTTGGTTATTTTGATGATATATGACTGAGTGGTATATATATATATATATATATATATATATATATATATATATATATATTTAAAATTGGTGTTATTCAAATTTTGCTTTTATGTATGGTTTAGAATCTTTTATGTTTGTTTTACAAATTATGCTTTGTGTATGTTTTAAATTATTTATGTTTTATGCACTTTGGCCTTTTCGATGTTGCCAAAGGGGGAGAGAAAATGGGTGTTTTAGAAATCAAGATATTATATTTTTTTCTTTTCTTTCTTTCAAATCTTTAAAATTAAGCATAAATTCAAAAAGAAAGGGGGAGAAAGGGATGAGGGAACGGTAGAACAAAACTTTTATGTATCCTCTTGATTTCAGGATTGTCATCATCAAAAAGGGGGAGATTGTGGAAGCAATGCCTTCCAAGATTATTTTGATGATGCTAAAAAATCAAGAGTTAAACAAGTTCCAAAGAATCAGGATTCAAAAAGCTTCAAGAATCAAGTTTCAAAGAATCAAGATTCAAGAATAATCAAGTTTCAAGATTCAATCAAGTTTCAAGAATCAAGATTCAAGAACAATCAAGATCAATATTCAAGAATCAAGAGAAGACTCAATCAAGATAAGTACTAAAAAGGTTTTTCAAAACATTGAGTAGCACAAGAATTTTTCACAAAATCTTTTACCAAAGAGTTTTACTCTTTGGTAATCGATTACCAGAAGGTAGTAATCGATTACCAGTAGCCAACATTGTTTTCAAAACTGATTTACAAAGTTGTAATCGATTACCATAATCATGTAATCGATTACCAATGTTTTAAAACGTTAGATTTCACATTTCAAGAGTCACAACTAGTGATAAAATATTTTTAAATTATTTTAAACTTGTGTAATCGATTACACAATACTTGTAATCAATTACCAGAGTTTCTACACATTTTGATTTTCAAAATTTAAACATGAAGAGTCACATCTGTTGATGTGTCACAATTCTTAAAATCACAATTCTTAAATTTCGAAAAGTCACAATTCTTAAAGTGACTTGTTTCTGAAGATTTTTTCAAAAGTCACAACTTTTTAAGTGAATAGTTTTCAAAAGAGTCACAATTTTTAAAGGGGACTAGTTTTAAAGAAATTGCCAAGAGTCACAAACTTTAACTTGAGTCATCAAATGATTATAATTATGTGACCATGGCATGAATTTGATAACAAGTTTTTTACAAAAATTTCTGATTCATTTCTCAATTTCTTTCTAAGAGTTTTTGTTCAATACTTTCTTTTCCAAGAAAAGTTCATTGTTCAAAAACTTGTGCTATTCTTCTTCTTCATTCACTTCTCCCTTTGCCAAAAGAATAGAAGGACTAACCGCCTGAATTCTTTTGTGTCTCCCTTCTCTCTTTCCAAGAGAATTCAAAGGACTAACTGCCTGAGAATTCTTATGATTCTTCCCTTCCCCTTAAACAAAAGATTTCAAAGGACTAACCGCCTGAGATATCTTTTGTTTCCCCTTACAAAGATTCAAAGGACTAACCGCCTGAGAATCCTTTGCCTTAACACATTGGAGGTTACATCCTTTGTGGTACAAGTAGAGGGTACATCTACTTGGGTTGTTATACTGAGAACAAGAGAGGGTACATCTCTTGTGGATCAGTACAAGTAGAGGGTACATCTGCTTGGGTTGTTATACTGAGAACAAGAAAGGGTGCATCTCTTGTGGATGAATTCAAGTGGAGGGTACATCCACTTGGTTGTTCAAAGAGAACAAGGGAGGGTACATCCCTTGTGGATCTTTGGCTTGTAAAGCATTTTATAAGGTTGAAAGAAATATCAAGAACCATTGGTTGCTTGGGGACTAGATGTAGGCATGGATTGTGGCTGAACTAGTATAAATCTTGTGTTTGTTTTCTTTTTCCCTACAATCTTTAATTTCCGCTGTGTACTTTTAATTGCCGCTTTACTTTTGGTTAAGTTATTGTTCTTTACTTTCTTAACTTAGTAGTAAAAGCCTAATTGAATCTAGTAACATTAAGAAGGATAAATTTTAATTAGTCAAGGCATATTAATAATTAATTCAATCCCCCCTTCTTACTTATTCCGAGGTCACTTGATCCAACATGATGCATTTCTTGTGTTATTTGATTGATTTTGATGAGTTGAGGTGTTGTGCGAATTATGTTAGACAAGTGGCCTCAAATATCTTAAGAAGGGGGGGGGGGGGTTGAATTAAGATATTACAACTTATTTCCCCAATTAAAAATTCTATTTAACTTTCTATTCAAGTTATAAATTCCCTTAATAATGAATTTCTTAAATATTGATTCAAATAGAACAATTTGAATACGAATATAAAACAATAATAAATAAAGGAGTTTAAGGGAAGAGAAAATGCAAACTCAGATTTATACTGGTTCGGCCACACCTTTGTGCCTACGTCCAGTCCCCAAGCAACCCGCTTGAGAGTTCCACTATCTTGTAAATTCCTTTTACAAGTTCTAAACACACAAGGACAACCCTTCCTTTGTGTTTAGAATTCTTTCACAACAAGAGACCCTCGGTCTCTTAATCCCTTTTTAGAATGAAGAAGAAGAAAAGAAGAAATCTCTCTTGAAAGAGATAGATTGAACAATTTGAGCACTCAAATAATTCCTTATTGAATCACAAGTAATTTGGCCAAGGAATTTGTAAGAGGATAAAACGATTTTGCTTTATAAGAGGATAAGACCTTTTTGTTCTGAAAAACTCTTATCAAATTCATGTCTCAAGTCACATATATATAGGCCTATGATAGCCATTCAAGAACCACACAAAAAGATGTGACTGTTGAGAATATTTTCTGAAAAACTCCTCTGGTAATCGATTACAGTATGTGTGCAATCGATTACAAGCTTTAAAATTTGAATTAAAAAGTTCAGAAACTGCTGGTAATCGATTACCATATATGTGTAATCGATTACACAGTGCAAACTTTGAATTCAAATTTTAATAGCTGTTGTAAATCAGTTTTGGCCACTGGTAATCGATTACATTCTCTGGTAATCGATTACCAGAGAGTAAATTTGTTGAAAAAGACTTTTTAACTTAAAATTCTTGGCCAAACCTTTTGCTACTTCAATTGGAATTCCCTTCCTATTTAATATACCCTTTCTAAGACTCTAGAGACTGTCTTGATCATCCATCTTGAATATCTTTAATTTCTTTGTCTTGAATAAAGCTTTGAGACGCATGTGAAACTTTGGCATCATCAAAACATTCAGCTTGATCCTTTGTCTACAATCTCCCCCTTTTTGATGATGACAATCCCTGAAATCAAGACAAGCTATATACAAGATGATAGCACGTTCACACAACCCTTACTCCCCCTATATTTTGGCATGTATGCCTAACTTTACTTAATGATAAATTTCTAATTGATAATTGATTTCTAACCCAAGTTCTCCTCTCAAGTTCTCTCCCCCTTTGGCAACATCAAAAAGAACTAAGCAACATAATCAATATCCAAATAGAGCCAATCAATAAACCAAAGTAAATCCATACATTGTCATAACCAACCAAATCAAAGTCAAGAAATATAATATAAGTGCAAGATTACGATAACTAAGCAATAATAAGCCAAATACACGGCGATAAACCAAAGTACTAATAATACTTAATTACTAATAATACTTAGTCATAATACTTAAGCTAAGACGATGATGGAGGCGGTGGTGGTGGATCAAAGCAAGTACGGATAAAGGAGACATCTTCTTTAACTTTGGTGATCCTTGATTCCATGGCATCGAACCGCATGTCGACTTGCAATTCCATGGCATCAAACTTGTCACCAACAAAAGTCTGAAGTCCATCAAACTTGTCCATAAGCCTTCGAAGAAGAGTGGAATTATCTTCAACTGGTAGGTTGCCTTCTTCATCAGCGGGTTGAGCGCCCTTTTTAACCCAAGAGCCATCATGGTCTTTGCGGTAACCAAAAGAAGCAATCACAGCAGCACCAATTAAAAAAGATTTCTTGATTGGAACATAAGGTTCAGAATCAAGAGGAATTTGAAAATGGCGGAAAAAGAGTGTGACAAGATGTGGATATGGCAAAGGTGCATTTAATCGCAATGCCTTATGCATGCGATATCTTACAAGATGTGCCCAGTCAAGTTGACGGCCGGTATGAAAGGCCCACATGATAACAAGATCTTCCTCAGAAACTTGGGCAAGATTGGAAGATCGTGGAAGCAAAATCCGCACAATCAGATAATGTAGGATGCGGCTTTCAAAAGCCAATGAACCGGCAAGAAGGCGTCCAGTCATATCCGCATTGTTGGTGCAAACCAACTGGCGGGCATCATGTGCAGAAAAATCAAACTTCCAATTGTCATTCAGTGTACCTTCAAATGGTACACCGTCACTGGACAATTGGGTTAAGTCATGGAAAAGGGATTGGTCAATGACCATTTTTATCCCAAAAACCTCAGAAATTAAAGTGCTGTCCTGAATTTCAAGATTACAATAAAAGGCTTTAACCAATTCAGGATAAACAGGCAATTGTAATGACATTAAAGGTATAAGACCTAGGTTCTGAAAGGCTTGAATGCAATCAAAAGTTTCAGCAGAAAAGAATTCCATATCAATAAACTTAGGGTCGATAATGGAACGAGATGAGAAAAGATTTGAATACCGTTTCTGCTGTTCTTCAGAAGAAAACAATGTGGAAGAGGATAATGAGGGTGGAATTGGTGCTGTGGATGCGCTAGTGGCTTCGGAACGATGAGCTCTTGAAGCCGAAGCGGAGGTGGATGAACCCTTACGTTTCTTTGACGATTCTGCCATTTGAAGGAGTTTTTGCAGATTTCAATCGGTGAAATCAAAAGAAAAATGAAAAAGAAGAAGATTGCAATTTACGGGAGTTGATTTGATGAAGAAATGAGTGAGATAAGAAGATTTGGAGGTTTGGGAATGGAGGAACGTCGCAAGGAGGAAGGGGCTGCGCAGGGATTTCTGGAAAATGTGATATTTATAGAGCAGGACGCGTGGTAATCGATTACAAGTAATGGTAATCGATTACAGGAGGAGGCAACCTACTGGTAATCGATTACATGAATACTGTAATCGATTACAGGCCATCTGTTCTAGTGTAATCGATTACAGTATTCATGTAATCGATTACCAGAACAAAAAATAGCCTTTTCCTAAAAGAAAAACTTATTTCTAAGTCTAAAAACTTATACTATCTTAAGAGTTAATTATACTAACAAGAAAAGTAAACTAAATTAATCAAAACAAACGTCATACTTAATCAAAACACAATCAATCATTCATAAAAATTACCTATCCAAATCACTAAGGTCTAAAAGGCCTAATTCTCTTCTTATTGAAAAAAATATTTCTTTTGGGAGAGGTTTTGTAAAGATATCAGCAAGCTGATTCTTTGTATCAACAAACTCTAATATACAGTCTCCCTTTAGGACATGATCTCTAAGAAAATGGTGCCTAATTTCTATATGTTTGGTTCTAGAGTGTTGAACAGGGTTTTTGGATAGGTTTATGGCACTAGTATTATCACACCTAATAGGTATACGATCAAGAAGGATACCATAGCCAGATAATTGTTGCTTCATCCATAAAATTTGTGCACAACAACTGCCGGCAAAAATATATTCCGCTTCAGCAGTGGATAAAGCAGCACTGTTTTGTTTCTTACTATGCCATGAGACAAGAGCGGATCCAATGAATTGACAAGTTCCACTTGTGCTTTTTCTATCAGTTTTAGATCCGGAAAAGTCAGAATCAGAATATCCTATTAAGTTACATGTTGAGTTCTTAGGATACCATAATCCTAAATTTATTGTACCTAATAGATATCTCATGATTCTCTTAACTGCACTTAAATGTGATTGTTTGGGGTTGGATTGAAACCTAGCACACATGCATACACTAAACATAATATCAGGCCTACTAGCAGATAAATAGAGAAGAGATCCGATCATACCTCGATACTGTTTCATGTCTATAGATTGACCAGATTCATCTTTATCTAAGTAACAGCTAGTGCTCATCGGTGTAGCCATGTGTTTTGCACTTTCCATCCCAAATCTTTTGATCAATTCCTTGCAGTACTTGGATTGATTGATGAATATACCTTCTTGAGTTTGCTTGATTTGTAATCCCAGGAAGTACTTTAGTTCTCCCATCATTGACATTTCAAATTCACTTTGCATATCAAGGGAAAACTCCTTGCACAATGAATCATTAGTGGATCCGAAAATTATATCATCAACATATATTTGAACCAACAAAATATCATTATGCTTTCTCTTTATGAATAATGTGGTATCCACTTTTCCTCTAGAAAATTCTTTTTCTAGGAGAAAATTACTTAAACGTTCATACCACGCCCTAGGGGCTGGTTTCAAACCATAAAGAGCCTTTTGTTATTTATAAACATGATTTGGTTTAACCGGGATTTCAAAACCTGGAGGTTGTTCAACATATACTTCTTCTTGAATTAAACCATTTAGAAAAGCACTTTTAACATCCATTTGATAGAGCATAAAATTCATTATGGATGCATATGCTAAGAGCATTCTAATGGCTTCTAATCTTGCAACTGGGGCATATGTTTCTTCATAGTCTATTCCCTCTTCTTGATTATACCCTTTTGCTACTAACCTAGCCTTATTTCTAATAATTATGCCATGTTCATCTAATTTATTTCTAAAAACCCATTTTGTTCCTATGACAGGATAATTTTCAGGTTTTTCTACTAGTTTCCACACATTGTTTCTTTCAAATTGATTCAGTTCTTCTTGCATGGCAATGATCCAGTTATCATCTACTATGGCTTCTTTTATATTTTTAGGTTCAATCATAGATACAAAAGCCATATTATTGCATAAATCTGTAAGAGAATGTCTAGTTGTTACCCCTTTTGATATATCGCCAATAATGTTGTCGAGGGGGTGATCTCTTGAGGCTTTCCATTCTCTTGGAAGTTCATTATATCCTCTAACTCCATTATCTTGAGAATCCTCATTGCTTCCTTCATCTTTTTCTTTAAAGTCATTTCCATGAATATGTGTATCTTCTAAGGAATCTGAAATATCATCTAAAAAATCCTTCCTTGGAAGAATGGCATTAGACTCTTCAATTGTCATTGTTCTTTTATTATATATTCTATAAGCTTTACTATGCAGAGAATATCCAAGGAAAATACCTTCATCTGACTTAGCATCAAATTTTCCTAAGTTATCTTTTCCATTATTCAATACAAAACATTTACAACCAAAGATATGAAGATGTGAGATGTTTGGTTTTCTGCCATTGAACAATTCATATGGAGTTTTCTTTAAAATGGGTCTTATTAAAGCCCTATTTAAAATGTAGCATGCAGTGTTAACGGCTTCAGCCCAAAAGTATTTTGGAAGAGGAGTATCATTTAATAAAGTTCTAGCAATCTCTTCCAAAGATCTATTTTTCCTTTCAACAACACCATTTTGTTGAGGGGTTCTTGGTGCAGAAAAGTTATGCTCAATCCCATGCTTATCACAAAATAATTCAAATTCTTTATTTTCAAACTCACCCCCATGATCACTCCTAATAGATATAATCTTGAGATTTTTCTTATTTTGAATGATTTTTGCAAGTTTTCTAAATGCTTGAAATGCATCATTCTTATGAGTGATAAAAAGAGTCCATGTGTATCTAGAATAATCATCAACTATAACAAGAGCATAGTAACTTCCTCCAAAACTCATGATTCTGGAAGGACCAAACAAATCCATATGTAGTAATTGTAAGGGTTGAGTAGTTGAAACAATGTTTTTAGATTTGAAAGAAACTCTAGTTTGTTTTCCCTTTTGACAAGCATCACATAGCCTATCTTTTTCAAATCTTAGTTTTGGCAAACCAACAACTAAATCTTTTGATATTAATCTATTTAAATGTTCCATGTTTATATGTGCAATCCGTTTATGCCATAACCATGGATTATCATCTTTACTAAGAAAACATTGATTATTATCTAGTTTTTGACTTAAATCTATCATGTAAACATTGTTGACTCTAAACCCTATATGCTTTATATTCGTATCATGTTTATGTTTAATGACACACTTTTGAGAATCAAATGATACCAGATAGCCTTTGTCACATAATTGACTCACACTAAGCAGACTATGTTTAAGACCTTCAACAAGTAGAACATTTTTAATGGAGGTTGAAGCATTTGTACCTATTTTTCCAACTCCAAGAATTCTACCTTTGTTGTTGTCACCATAAGTTACATGTCCGCTTTTCTTGGGAGAGATATGTGTGAATTTTGATTCATCTCCCGTCATATGTTTTGAGCATCCGCTATCTATGTACCACTTTTTCCTCAAGGGTTCCTACAAAATCAAGGTTGTAACTTAGGTACCCAAACTTTATTGGGTCCTTGTGTGTTAGTATGAATGACAGATCCTTTTGGGACCCAAATCATTTTAATAATGTTACAATTTCTTCTAAAATAGCATGTAGATGTGCCATGCCCTTTTCTTCCACAGTAAAAACATGTGATAAAACTAGAATTATATTTTTGT
Organism: Glycine soja; assembly: GCF_004193775.1. NCBI lineage: Eukaryota > Viridiplantae > Streptophyta > Magnoliopsida > Fabales > Fabaceae > Glycine > Glycine soja. The sequence goes on along the minus strand of NW_021143716.1, from coordinate 25,606 downwards.
GTGGAAGTATAGAAGTTTTTATGAAATTTTTGTTGTTTTTCAGATTTATATCCTAGTCCAGCCTTATTGGAGGCATGTCTTTGTTTTCCTAATATGACATCTAAATTATTTTTACTATAAGAGAATTTTGCAAGTGAGTTTTTCAACTCTTTGATTTCTTTTTCATACTTTTCACAACAACTACAAGAATCTGACATTTTCTTGTCAGAAATAGTAGAGATATGAACTTTTTCATTTGGTTTAGAAATTGAGACTTCATTTCTAAGATGATCTAATTCTTTGTTTAATTTTGAAATTTCATTTTCTAAATTTGAAATTGTTTTCTTTGAAGATGAAACTAACTTTGCAAGTTTAATTGACTCTTTATGCAGATCAGCAAATGCATCTTGCAATTTATCAAAAGAAATAGATAAATTGTTTGAAGATGTTACCTCTTCATCACTTTCATAACTTTTTGCCATAAGGCAGAGGTTTATTTCTTCATTTTCTGAATCTTCAGAAGATTCCAAATCGTTTTCATCCCATGTAATGTATGCTTTCTTCAATTTCTTTTCATTAATATTTTTCTTTTCAGACTTCTCCATCTTTTTCTTGAAGATGGGACAATCAACCCTCAGATGTCCAGGTTGATTGCACTCAAAGCATTTTAGAGTAGAGGATGAAGTTTCTGTCCTTCTTTTAGCTTTAAAATTGGGTCGCTTTTGATTTCCTCTGACTCTCAGGAACTTGTTGAATCTTTTTACAAACAGACTAATATCTTCATCATTATCCAAGTCAATTGAATCTTCTTTATCACTGTCTTCTTGGATTGCAGATGAGGCTTTAAGAGCGATTCCCTTCTTCTTCTTATCAGTTTCTTCATGCTGATTTAATCTTAGTAATTCCATTTCATGCTCCTGCAATTTTCCAAATAATGTAGCAAGAGACATACTAGATAAATCTTGAGATTCTGTGATGGCTGTTCCCTTTGGTTGCCATTTTCCATTTCATTCTCTATTAAGACATCTTAAGACTTTATTTACTAGATCTTCATTTTGAAAAGTTTTTCCTAGAGATGCAAGATGATTAACTATGTGTGTGAACCTCTTTTGCATGTCTTGTATACTTTCATTTACATTCATCCTAAAAAGTTCATATTCACGAGTTAAAGTGTTTATCCTAGATCTTTTAACATCTGTTGTGCCTTCATGTGTTACTTGTAGAGTATCCCACATATCCTTAGCACTTTTACAATTTGAAACCCTAAAGTATTCATCTATTCCTAAGGCAGATGTAATAATATTTTTGGCCTTTAAATTATATTGTACTAATCTTCTTTCTTCCTCAGTCCAATCTGCTCTAGGTTTTTCTATTGTTGCACTTCCGGCTATTATAGAGGGAACATAAGGTCCTTGTTCTATGGCTTCCCAAATATTTAAATCTATTGCCTCTATAAAGATTTGCATGCGGGTTTTCCAGTAGTGGCAACCCACTCCATTAAAGATGGGAGGTCTATTTATAGAATTTCCCTCGGGAAACAAGTAGTTTGATGAGGCCATAATTCTTGAAGCTTCTAAACTTTATACAAGAATGAAGCTCTGATACCACTTGTTGGACAAGTGGCCTCAGATATCTTAAGAAGGGGGGGGGGGGTTGAATTAAGATATTACAACTTATTTCCCCAATTAAAAATTCTATTTAACTTTCTATTCAAGTTATAAATTCCCTTAATAATGAATTTCTTAAATATTGATTCTAATAGAACAATTTGAATATGAATATAAAACAATAATAAATAAAGGAGTTTAAGGGAAGAGAAAATGCAAACTCAGATTTATACTGGTTCGGCCATGTGGCGTCCCTAAATTAATGATTGGTTTAATAGTAATAATTTAAATAACAAAAAATATGGTAAATTTTTTTTTTCTTTTTCTTTTTCATTTCTTTCTCTTTTCACCATAACTAGGTTTAGAAGGAAAATCCTCACTATAAAGTCCTGAATGGCCAGTTCACAACTCTATTCGGAGTCATTTCTTTCTTACCGCTCATAATTCTCTAAATTATTTTGCTGTTTCAAAAGGAAGAATATACCAGCCATTACTTTAGGTCGTCACGTGAAAATAAAAGGATAAAATACAGTCGATAAACTCTTTTACAAATAAGTTGCTAATGCTTTCTTTTCAAATAACAAGATTGATCATGAATGCTTTCATCATTTAAAGCCGTCCAAAATATGGGAGTTTTACAAAATATATAGTGTCATCCAGAGCAAAGATGTCCACAGTGTTGGCTTCAGCCACATGTATACAATCATCAAATTCCTATACATCAGGTCTACCCATACAAAAACAAAAGAGTAAACCTAACAGTCAGTCCTAGATACACCCACCCTCAAAAGTATACAAAACTAATCCAAAAAGCTGTCCACCAGGATGAAGAGCCTCCGCTGATCGCCATCTCCCCCGGGCCACTATCCTCCGTAGAGTCTGCCTCAGATGCCGACATGACTTCCTCGGGAGAATCCACCTCAAGAAGTGGATCCTCATCACCCTCTAGAAAGTCAAGGGCATCCACAGCAGGCTCGGGAGGTAGCTCCTCCAAGTCCTCCTCGGGATCTTCCTCGGATGACGTTACCTCGATCACTTGGACGGGCTCCACTAGACGATATGGTGTAGGCGTGGGTAGTATCCACTCCACCGTGCGCTGAAGCGTCCGTGCAGGTTCATCTGGATGCACCAAAGAAGTAGCCGTGAATCGAATGGTGCCCCGAAATCGGCACTTCGTGTTACCTTCGAGGGTCTCCCAAGCTCCCTCTAGGCACTCCATCTCTACTCGATCATGGATTAGCTGCGCCGCCATCACGATCTACAAAGAGGAAAAGAAAGGGGTAGACTCTTTCACAAGAATCTAACTATGCCGCAATGCAACGCTTCTCATAACCATTACATGCAAGTAAAAAGGGTATCTTAAGGCTTTTCATCTCTGGTAATCGATTACACAGCCTTGGTAATCGATTACCAGAGGCTAAACTTGAATTACACAGCCTCAGGACATGAAATATGCAAAAATGCACTGTGTAATCGATTACACATACCTAGTAATCGATTACCAGTGACCCATCCCTCTGTGTAATCGATTACACAGGCTGGTAATCGATTACCAGAGGCTCCCTTAGCTTCCTGACTTCGTTTTCAAGCCTGGTAATCGATTACATCCCCTGGTAATCGATTACCAGAGACCATCTTAGCCCCCTGTCTTCATTTTTAAGCCTTGTAATCGATTACCCACCCTTGGTAATCGATTACCAGAGACCACAACCCACATATCAATCAAAGTTCACAGCTGGCCAGCCACCACAAGCCTCCTTGCTTTGTGGTCTTTGTTCCTTTTATCTGTTGACTGCCAGGAGCTCGCCTGTTTAGGTACATCACAGGTTCTCACTGACCGACTATGCCCGGGTTGGGTCGGGATTGGTCAAGCTTGGTTTTGGGCAATAGCACCCCACCTGACGTCCCCAAGGTCTCCTGACCCCCGCGACATATCTCCAGGTACCACTCTGTGGTCAACAATAAAAGCAGGAAGTTTCACCCTTCAACACTTCCTCATCTCAAGCTTGTAGAATTATGGGGTATCCATCACATGTGGTACTAGGTGGCGGTCGGGCGATGGTGCACAACAAGTTTTCCACATCCACAAAGCGCGCATAAACCCACCATCCCCTGTTGCCCACCTCCATCTGAGCTCACGTACTCCCACGTAGCCCATATCCTCGTTTCTCTCAACACCGGGTCCCCATCAATCCTCCCAAGGTTCCACAACATCCAATCAAAACAACATTCAAACAGCACAAACTATCACAGCCAAGCAAAACAGGGCAAAGGCAGAAAACTCTGCTCAACACACCAACCAAAAATCACAACTTTTCTCACTCAAAGACCCCAATAACAATTCCTTCGATCCAATTCGTTAACCGTTGGATCGACTCCAAAATTTTACTGGAAGCCTATAGTGCATAAGCCTACATTGTGACCGTTGGGATCTACTAGCAAACATCCAGAACTTATTCTGCACTACTCTTTCCACAACTAGCAAAAACATAGCATTTTTCTGCACTTGTGCAAAATCCTGCTGCACAATTTCACAGCAAAAATCTGCACAAAGTGCAGATTTCGAAATTCACACTTCCTCTCATCCAATCTTGCCCAAATCAATTCCTACAAGTCCCAAATCATGTATCAATCATGTCTAAACCAAAGTCAAGCTTTAAAGCACAGCAACACAGAATCTAGGTGTCCAACACCCCTCCATTCAATGGGTTTTCTAGGTTTGAAAAGTGAAATTTAGAATGAGGTAAATTTGAAGCAAACTCTCACCTCACACCAGTCCATGACATCCATTTAGACTTGTTCAAACTGGATTTACACCTAAAATCTCACCGAATCAAAATTTGACTCTTCAACACCCAAATTTGCCCTAGAAATGGCTCTTTGTTCACTTTGGTCATTTATTTTTTTCTCTCTAGCACAGTCCAAGCTTTCTCATAAGTCCTAAATGACATTTCAAGCTAGTATTAACTCACTTTAACCTCCATTTACCACAGAATTCAGACTTAGCCTTCCAACCCTCAAAGTCTCACTCTTTTTCCACTCATAACATCACATTCTCACTTTCTAATCCCTAGGTTAGTTCTACCCTTCGTCTCTAACAGATTTCCATCAGCAATTTCAGCATATAAACATCACAAACATCATCACAAAAACCCTAAAACAGAATGGGTATGTTTAACTCATCCAAACATGGAAATTTCAACAAGCTTTCAACAAGAATCTTCACAAATAACCATCATGAAGCAGAAAACTAACAAAACTACCCATCATATCTCCCAAAACCCCATACCCACGAAATTTAAGAGAGAAAGAAGTCCACCCAAACCTGAATTTTCGAAGTCCCACTCGTAGCCACGCACTTCACGACCCCGAAAATGCTCTCCTTTCACGATTTGGGGCAGAAATGAGCACCAAAGGTTGAAGCTTTGTGTGGAGCTTCAATGGAGAATGAGGGAGAAAGAAAGGCAACGTGAGGGAGAGAGAGAGCTGTCTGAAATTTTTTGTTTTGCTGAGTGGGGAGAGAGAAAAGCTTTTTGGTCTTAAATAAAAAGGGTTTTCCCTTTTTCCATTATTTTATTTATGCAAATGCCACATGTCTCCATTTGAGTGGAGCAAGAAGGGCCCACTTTCCCTTTTGACTGTGACCCATACTCAGCCACAAAAGTGAGAAAAATCTGACCTTTGAAATGCTAAAATCCTGCCTCGGTTTGCGTGCCGTTTCTCTGGTCCCAGTTTCTCGCGTTTCTCTGCGTCCGTCGGGGCCAGTTTTCGAAAGTAAGCAATATATATATCAAAACGCTCAGAATAAAACCCCGAGCGTGGTTCAGAGGTTGGTTTCGTTAAATTCTAAGTCGCACGCAAAACGATGATTTTTAACTAATTAATTAGGAATTAACTCATAACCTCCCAGTTATGGATTTCTCTTCCTTAATTAGCCTAACCCGCATATCTTGCCCCCACTATTCCTACTTCTACCAAGAACATATAGGCATAGACACTGAATAATACTTATATATATAATCATTCAAAATACATCATTTCCGAAAACTCCGGGTAGAAATTTCCAGGATGTTACAGGCCACACCCTTATGCCTACGTCCAGTCCCCAAGCAACCCGCTTGAGAGTTCCACTATCTTGTAAATTCCTTTTACAAGTTCTAAATACACAAGGACAACCCTTCCTTTGTGTTTAGAATTCTTTCACAACAAGAGACCCTCGGTCTCTTAATCCCTTTTCAGAATGAAGAAGAAGAAAAGAAGAAATCTCTCTTGAAAGAGATAGATTGAACAATTTGAGCACTCAAATAATTCCTTATTGAATCACAAGTAATTTGGCCAAGGAATTTGTAAGAGGATAAAACGATTTTGCTTTATAAGAGGATAAGACCTTTTTGTTCTGAAAAACTCTTATCAAATTCATGTCTCAAGTCACATATATATAGGCCTATGATAGCCATTCAAGAACCACACAAAAAGATGTATAGATTTTCCAGATTTTTAATATTTGAAAAGCTCGCTTAGTGAGACAAGTGCGCTAAGCATAATTCCAAACTCGAGAGGGAAATTTGCTTAGCGAGATGAGTGTGCTAAGTGCAATTCCCAAACCAAGAGCGAATTTTGCTTAGTGAGACCAGCGTGTTAAGTGCAATTCCAACCTAAGGAGCTAACACGCTTAGCGCGAGAGGTCGCGCTTAGAGCCAAAAGTGAATTTTCGCTTAGCAAGACAAGCTCGCTAAGCGAGATTTGCAGATTATAAATACGTTCTTCAACGTGAAAAATCTATTTATTTTTTCTCTCTCTCAACCTATGCCCAAAAACCCTAACACCTTATCCTCTACCTCCCACGACCACCAGTGGCCACCATAAGCCGCCGTTGCTTGCCACCAGACCATCGCATGGAGAGGAATGCTTTAATTGGAGCGGAAGATCTCAACCTTTCTTTGATGGTTTCTTCGAGGTAACCCTGATTCCTTTTTCATCTCCTAGTTAGTTTGAGCTACTCCTAGTATCTCTTGTGATTTAGGTACCACAATAAGATATTTTTACGCTTCCTTTGAAAAACCTTTGAAAATGAGACGTTATAAAAGTTACCCTTTTATGAAACTGATGTTGTTTTCGTGACCTTCGTTGAACCCCAGTCACAGTGCTCAGAATTTGAAAATGACCTCTCTTTGAAGTAGACCCCGAAACACCCCGTAGCCCCTTTTAATTTGATAGGGGTATTTTGCCCTGAATGTTGATATTGACCTTATTTTTGAAATCTATACTAAATTGCCTTCGATTTGGTATATAGAACTTTGTGATTGGACTAACAGACATGAACGTGAGAGACCTCCAAGCAGCACAGAGAGGAGCTGACAGAGAGATATCAATAGTTGATGGGAGTTTATTTTTAGGTTTATAGTACATGAAATGAATGTAGGCTCTCATATTGGCTCAAATGAGATTAGACTCACTTAAAATATCAAACTCATTGCGAAGATGGTAGAATCTATCTCTTGCTAAAGGTTTGGTAAACATATCAACTAGTTATGACTATGTATCAACAAAGTTGATGTCACAATCACCTTTGTGAATATGATCCCTAATGAAATGATGCATAATCTCTATATGCTTTGTCCTAGAATAGATTATAGGATTCTTAGTGAGACCAATGGCACTAGTGTTATCACATCTTAAAAGGACATGTTCTAAATGCAATCCAAAGTCAGAAAGTTGTTGTTTAAGCCACAAGATTTATGCACAACTCCCCGTAACAAAGTACTCCGCCTAAGCCATAGACAAGGCAACACAAGCTTGCTTCTTAATATTCCATGAAACTAGGCAATGACCTAACAAGTGGCAAGTAACATCTAAAGTGTCCCACTAGAGAGATCTCAACACCTTTAGGGTACCATAGGCCAACATCTAAAGTGTCTTTTAGATATTTCATTATCCTTTACACAATAGAGAAGTGAGACTCCTTAGGACTAGATTGATAGCATGCATACATGCAAACATGTTGGATTTCCCTTGCAGTTAATTTTGGTCCACTTTTTCTTTATACAAATATGTTTAAGGAGAAATCCGGTTTACCAGAAAGCGCACTGGATCGTCAAGTATTTAAAATTAAAACGGATGAATCCGAGTATCGAACTCGGGGAACAGGTCTTAGACAGGGTTAAATTCAGAAATAAGGCATTGTTGAAAGAAACATTGATAATTGATGATTAGAACAAAATTAAACTAAGTCTAGGCTAAAAACAATAAAAATGCAAGTAAGTAAAATTGACAGCAGTAGGTAAAGATGTTGGGTCTTTCTAATAGACCAGCTGTCATACCCTAATTTCGTCCGGGGACCATTATTTGTTGCCATGCGACCTTTGCTTGACGACCTCAAAATGTTTAACACCCATCGTTGTGTAATCCGTAAAGTCTCGCAACATTCCAGAAATCAAAACAAGCATTGTTGCGTAATCTGTAAAGATCCGCAACATTCCGGAAGTCAAAAAGAGCATTGTTGCGTAATCTGTAAAGTTCCGCAACATTCCGGAGGGCAAAAAGAGTATCGTTGCGTAATCTGTAAAGTTTCGAGATGTTTCGGGAAGAAACCGGTCAAAAACATGAAAACAGGAGTGTATTTAGCAAAGTGGGGTGTGTGTAAATAAACGGGAGTGTATTTAGCAAAATGGGGGTGAACTTATCAAGATCCTCCATGTTTTGTTGAAAAGTGGTTTTTGGGGATTCCGTAATACTTCTGTAAAATTTCTGAAAATCTTGGGTAAGCATATTTCACTTAATATTGGTGAAAAGGAAGAGGAAAAAGAAGAAAATCAAGTCCTATATGCTTCTGGGGCTTCCGTAAAATTCCCGTAATCCTAAATAAGCACATTTCACCTAATATGGGTGATAAGGAAGATAAAAAAAGAAGAAAGTCAAGTCCTATATACTTCCGTAACTTTTTCGTAAATTATGAAAGAAAGGGGTGAACTTGTCAAGATGGGGGTGTAAATAGTAATTTTCAAATTTTTGAACCCTTCCAGAACATTTTGGAAGCTGGGTTACTTATGGAGGAACACAACATGTGCTTATCATGGAGGGGCCCCGGGGCATTCCATTGAGCATTGTAGGACCCTAAAGCGTAAGGTGCAAGGTCTAATTGATGTGGGCTGGCTGAAATTTGAGGAGAACCGCTTGTGAATCCTAACATTGACAAGCGACACCACACATGGGGCAATTTTGAAATCTGTTGTTAGATGTCTCTAATGACTCATTAGGATTTTCAAGTTTATGCCATTATTGTAAACCACAATTACAATGCTAAATAATATGGATAAATTTGACATCCTTGTCTCTCTCATCCTCTCACAAACACATTTTTGCTTATTCAACCTCCATCGGAATGTGAGTGTAAGCCATTGGTTTGTTTGCTCAAAGCGACCTGCGCTCCTGAGTGTTGACTTCCAAGACCGTTCAAACAGAGATTACTCATCCTGCACGTTGGTGGAGGTGCCGTAAAACGACGAGTAAAGCAAAAAAAAGAGAAGAGTTCAAGAAAAAAAGCATTTGATTGACTGTGTTTTCAAGTAAAAATGTAGACGTTCATGTGACCTCATTTTATCATTCCGGAAAGTTTGTCTTTTTTAGAGAGAAGTGAGTTATCAAAATAGGAGTCATTTGACTTAACCCGTCAATTAAAAAAAATCCTTCAACTATTTCTCGTACTTGAAAAATTCTTTTTGTGAGAATCAACCACCTCTTTCATTCTTCCTTGCTACAAGGTTGTGAAAACAAAACAACGATGGATACCTCAAAGCCCTACACTTCGGCAATGAGGGGCACCGCGCATGAGCTTTAAGCGAACCTAGGGGCAGATCAAAAGTTCTCACCCGTTGATGTTTTTAAACAAATAAAAGGGGGACAAACCCTAGGATTTTAATGGATTGATTAAAGGTCAAACGGCTCCATTGCCGTCACTCCAAAATGGTCAAGTGTTTAAATCAAACAGAACATACACTCTAAGGGAGTTCGTGGAGAGATTTGTAAAAGATAGGATGAGGTTGCATGAATTATCACCTCTTTCAAAAGGATAGTCAATCTGTGTTTTCTGAAAAAATCAAATCAAAATCAAAATCACAAAATAGGGAAAGAATGTCATGAATATTGTACAACTTTCCATTACATTGCATTGTTGCATACGAAGTCCGCATTTACTGAATTTCAAGACAAAGGTTGGATGCATCTGGATCCCTAAAAATCATGTTAACTACATAGATTTCCTACATCTACTACCCAATCTTTTTGAATTTGGAATGACCAGCCCTCTCAATGAGTTAATCTCTTGCTTTCTCATAAGGGTGGACCCTTGAGGACTACACGTCCTCACCTTCAGAGGGCTACACGCCCTCGCCTTCAGAGGGCTACACATCCTCGCCTTCAGAGGGCTATAGGTCCTCACCTTCAGAGGGCGACACGCCCTCGCCTTTAGAGGACTATGCATCCTCACCTTCAGAGGGCGACAAGCCCTCGCCTTTAGAGGACTACACGTCCTCAACTTCAGAGGGCTACACACCCTCGCCTTTAGAAGACTACATGTCCTCACCTTCAGAGGGCTACACGCCCTCGCCTTCAGAGGACTACACGTCCTCACCTTCAGAGGGCTACATGCCCTCCCCTTCAGAGGGCTACATGCCCTTTCCTTCAGAGGGCTGCATGCCCTCGCCTTCAGAGGACTACACGTCCTCGCCTTCAGAGGGCTGCACGTCCTCACCTTGGGTACTAGTACCCTCACTTTCAAAGGGCCACACGCCCTCGCCTTCAGAGGGCTACACGCCCTCACCTTCAGAGGACTACATGTCCTCACCTTGAGAGGACTACACACCCTCGCCTTTAGAGGACTACATGTCCTCGCCTTTAGAGGACTACACGTCCTCCCCTTCAGAGGACTACACGCCCTCAACTTTAGAGGGCTACACACCCTCACCTTCAGAGGACTACATGTCTTCGGCTTGAGAGGACTACATGTCCTCATTGTTGGACAAGTGGCCTCAAATATCTTAAGAAAGGGGGGGTTGAATTAAGATATTGCAAACTATTTCCCCAATTAAAATTCTATTTCACTTTCTATGCAAGTTACAAATTCCCTTAAAAAAATGAACTCTTAAATAATGATTCAAATAGAACAATCCGAATATAAATATAAAGCAATAATAAATAAAAGAGTTTAAGGGAAGAGAAAGTGCAAACTCGGATTTATACTGGTTCGGCCACACCCTTGTGCTTGCGTCCAGTCCCTAAGCAACCCGCTTGAGAGTTCCACTATCTTGTAAAATCCTTTTACAAATTCTGAACACAGAAGGACAATCCTTCCTTTTTGTTCATAATTCTTTTACAACAAGAGACCCTCGGTCTCTTAATCCCCTTTGAGAATTTAGAAAGAAAAGAAGAATGAATCTCTCTTGAAAGAGATAGATTGTACAATCTGAGCACTCAATTAATTCCATATTGAATTGCAAGTGTATTGGCAAAATAATTCTTAAGAGGATGAAATGTTTTTGCTCTTTGATAGAATAAGACCTTTTGATATGAAAAACTCTGAGCAAATTCGTGTTTCAAGTCACATATATATAGACCTTTGGTGGCCATGTATAAACCATTTGAAAAGATGTGACTCTTAGAAATAATTTTCTGAAAATCTCCTCTGGTAATCGATTACAGGTTTTGTGTAATCGATTACAGGTTTTAAAATTTGAATCAAAAAAATTATTAACTGCTGGTAATCGATTACCAATATTGTGTAATCGATTACACAGTCTAAAATTTGAATTCAAATATTTAGTAGCTGTTGTAAACCATTTTTTGCCACTGGTAATCGATTACATCCTCTGGTAATCGATTACCAGAGAGTAAATCTCTTGAAAAACACTTTTTAACTTAAATTACTTGGCCAAACCTTTTGGTATATCAATTAGAAATTCCCTTCCTAAAATACTAGTGATCATCTTGATGTTGTGTCTTGTATTCTTGAATCATTGTCTTGAATTTAAACTTGAAAAGCGCATTTGCATCATTTGCATCAAATCATCATGATCATCATCAAAACATCAAAGTCATTTGCTTCTACAATCTCCCCCTTTTTGATGATGACAATTTAAGTCCTGAAATCAAGATACAAGCAAGCAATGTATATGCATAATATATGCGTGTTTACTCCCCCTATGTTTTGGAATTGATGATCACTTGATTTCTAAGCTTTTTCTAAGCTTCTCTACCACCCATTTTTCTCCCCCTTTGGCAACATCAAAAAGCCAAAGTTCGTGGGTATTAATACAGATAAAATAATGAAGTGGACAAAGATCAAATATAAGTCATAACCAACCAAAGTCATAAATAAGTCATAACCAAAATATAATCCAAACAGTTCAAAAATTCAAAACCACATAGAATCAAAACATAAAAGACTAAAGTCCAAATAATAAAAGATAAATAAAGTGCTGAAAACAATAATCTAAATATCATAGCCAAAATACACGGCTTATAAGAAACAGAATTATAAACTAAATTCTAAGAAGGTGGAGGTGGTGGTGGAAGATCGAAACTCTGACGAATGTAACCCACATCTTCTTCAAGCTGTGGGATACGGATATCCATTCCGGCAAAGCGAGTATCCAACGAGTCAAAATGTTGACCAACATAAGAACGAAGACCCCGTAACTCGGAAAGAAAATCAGTCATGAGGGCTGAATCATCTCGCTGAAGAGGAGGAGAAGGAGTATGCTTATCTTGAAGAGGAAGTTCATCTTTCTTCAGCCATTGACCATTCCGATCCTTATGGTATCCAAAAGAAGTCACTGCACCAGCACCAATAGCAAAGGAACGCTTGACTTGAACAAATGGTTCATTATCAAGCGGAATTTGAAAATGACGGAGAAATAGAATGACCAATTGAGGGTAAGGGAGAGGTGCATTGGCCCGTAATGCCTTATGCATTCGGTACCGAACCACGTGAGCCTAGTCGATCTGACGACCGGTAAGGAAAGCCCACATCAAAATCAAGTCCTCCTCAGAGGCTTGAGCCAAATTTGAAGACCGGGGAAGCAAAATTCTAACAATAATGTAGTGGATGATGCGATTATCAAAGGTTAATGATCCGGCCAGCAATCTACCGGTTATTTCAGTCTGGTCATTGCAAACCATACGACGAGCATCATGACTAGAATAATCAAATTTCCAGTCATCAACAATGATGCCCTCAAAAGGTGCACCTTAACTGGGTAATTTAGTCAAAGAAAAGAACAATGATTGATCAATGATCATGGGAATACCATGCACCTCAGAAGAAATAATGCCATCCTGAATTTTTAAATTGCAGTAAAAGACTTTGACAAGTTCAGGATAATAAGGCAATTTTAAAGACATGAAATCAACCAAGCCAGAATTTTGAAACACTTGATAACAATCAAATGTCTCATCATTGAAGAAATCTATGTCTAGGTACTTAGGGTCTAAAATGATCCTAGAGGAAAATTGAGAGAGGTAACATAGATGTTGATCATCAGAAGAAAACAGAGTGGATGATCTTGGAGATGACAAGGAAGGATGGATAGGTGCTGTGGGTGCTTCGGATGGTCCATGGCGGCGATGGCCAGCAGCAGTGGCGGTGGAGGATGATCCCTTTCTATTCTTTGACGATTCTGCCATTTGATGAAGTTTTAGTGAATTTCAATCGGTGGAATCGAAAGAGGAGTGAAAAAGAGGAAGATTGGGCTTTACAGGATGTGTTTTGGTGAAGAAATGAGGGAGATATGAGAATTTGAAGATTAGGGATGAAGGAGGCTCGAGAATGAGGGTAAGACTGCGCAACGTGACTGGTTTCCTGGGTATTTATAGAGGAGGACGAAGTGTAATCGATTACAAGGTATGGTAATTGATTACAGGAGTAGTATGCCTTTTGGTAATCAATTACAGGGTGTTGTAATCAATTACAGGCTGCCTATTCTTGTGTAATCGATTACACTGAATGGTAATCGATTACCATAGCATAAACTAGGCTAGTTTCTCTAAAAAATTACCTATGTCTATGCTAAAGACATCTAATACTATCAACCATCACTATTAATACATTTAGTTCAATCATTCAAACATCAAACACACAATAATGCATAAAGCCTATCATAATAACAAGAATTTAAACAAAATTAAGCAAAGTAACATACTTAACACAAACAATCAATAAAAATAAATAAATCAATCAATCCTTATTTATCTAAATCACTAACATCTAAGAGGCCTAATTCCTTTCTAATAGAGAAAAATGTTTCTTTGGGGAGAGGTTTTGTGAAGATGTCAGCAAGTTGATTCTTTGTATCAACAAACTCTAATACACAATCTCCCTTTAGAACATGATCTCTTAGAAAATGGTGCCTAATTTCTATATGTTTAGTTCTAGAGTGTTGAACTGGATTTTTGGAAAGATTAATTGCACTTGTATTATCACATCTAATAGGTATATGGTCAAGAAAGATTCCATAGTCCGAAAGTTGTTGCTTCATCCATAAGATTTGTGCACAACAACTGTCGGCAAAAATATATTCCGCTTCTGCAGTGGATAAAGCAACACTATTTTGTTTCTTACTATGCCAAGAAACTAGAGCAGATCCAATGAATTGACAAGTTCCACTTGTGCTATTTCTATCTATTTTAGAACCGGCAAAGTCTGAATCAGAATTTCCAATTAAGGTGCATGTGGAATTTCTAGGATACCATAATCCTATGTTCATAGTGCCTATTAAATATCTTATGATTCTTTTAACAGCACTAAGATGTGATTGTTTAGGATTTGATTGAAATCTAGCACACATACACACACTAAACATTATATCAGGTCTGCTAGCAGATAAATAAAAGAAGTGATCTGATCATACCTCGATATTGCTTAACATCTATTGACTGACCGATTTCATCTTTATCTAGATAGCAAGTAGTGCTCATTGGCGTAGCTGTCGCAACCTACCCTTCGGCGGGAGGGCGACGCGAGACTCGCGGGATGCGTGTTCCACGAAAGGAATACGCGCGGAGTCGCCACCAACGTTTATTTGAGGAAAACGTCGGAAAAACCGGAAAAGACCCAATCTACAAACTTTTTAGTGAAAGGTTCGGGAGTTGTATTTACGCACGGGGAAGGTATTAGCACCCCACATGTCCGTCCCAAGGGACGACAGCCGTTAATCGAATGTGCAAACATGACTTTGATTTTTATGTTCCCTTTTATATTCTTATATCCTTTATACCCTTTTTATATTTTTTCTTTTTTGTGGTCGACAAGGGTGTTTCCCTTTGCTCCTACGTATTCCTCAATTTGTGATGAGGAAATCAGACCTACGTAGTTCTTTCGGAACAAAGTGTTTGGTTAAGTTGTTTTTGTCTTTTTTGCAAAATATGTTTTTATTGAACAAAAGGTCATTTAAGGTGTTGAACCATT
Organism: Glycine soja; assembly: GCF_004193775.1. NCBI lineage: Eukaryota > Viridiplantae > Streptophyta > Magnoliopsida > Fabales > Fabaceae > Glycine > Glycine soja. The sequence continues at coordinate 10,561 of NW_021143716.1, read as the reverse complement.
AAACGGTCTTTTGATTTTGAAAGGGGAGAAACGTTAAGGCGTTGGACCATTAACGATCTCTTGTTTTTGAAAGGAGAGAAACGTTAAGGCATTGGACCATTAACGATCTCTTGTTTTTGAAAGGAGAGAAACGTTAAGGCATTGGACCATTAACGATCTCTTGGGGTGGTCGACAAAAGCGGGGCTTTTGCTCCTACGTATCCTCAATGAGGAACTCAGACCTACGTAGTTCTTTTTTATCAAGTGATTCTTTTTTACTTTAAGAGGTGATCATTTTAAGGCGTTGGACCTTAAAAATGATCCATTTTACTTAGTGAGAAAATGAAATGACAAACTTCAAAAGCCTATTTTTATGGACGAGCTTGACTAGGCGAATTGATTTTAGCCTTTAGTTTCACTTTAGTTATTAATCAATTCGATTAAGAATGAGAAATCCCAAAGAGAAAACGTCCGATTGATTTTCCGCTTTATTTTACTAAAAGATGTCTTTTTGATTATTATATTATTTTTTACCTCTTTTTGATTTCCAACGTGGTTACGGCACGACCGAACGGTCGGAATTTATTTTAACCGAAGTTAATGGATAATACAATTCAAACGTTCGGTGGAAATTTATTTTATTTTTAAGTTAAGCGAGAAATGACTTAAGTAAAATGGCTTAAGCACGTCAACAGGGGGTATAAAAAGTAAACAAAACGAGAAAAAATGCACGAAACACAATGTGGACCACTACGGGTACATAGAATGAATCGAAAAGCTTGGTTCGAGGTACTTACCCGTTGAAGATCGAAGAACGATGAAGAACGAATGAAGAACGTCGAAGAACGGTTGAAACCTTTGCGAAATTCTTCACGGAAAACGTTACGGAAACGTTTCGGAAGCGCCTCGGCTTAGATTTTCTTCACGGAAACGATTTTTCCAAGCAAATTCGAAAGAGAGAGAAGTGCCAAAGGGGCTGAACCCCTTCCTTCTTCACTTCCTCCCCTATTTATAGCAAAATAGGGGAGGTGGTTGCTGCCCAGCTCGCCCAGGCGAGCCAGGTTGCTTCCTCCAGAAGCAACAGCCTTCTGGAGGGCCCAAGTGGGCCTGGGTGCTATTTGCACCCCCATTTTTACTAAGTACACCCCCCTGCTGTTTTTTGGTGATTCTTTTTTCGTAAAGTTACGGAAACTTACGAATTTCGTAACGATACTTGTTTTCTTTCCGTAATGTTACGGAACCTTGCGGATTACATAACCATCCCCTTTTTGACTTACGGAATGTTACGGAACCTCACTTAATTATGCAACGATGCTTCCATTTGATTTCCGGTGTGTTACGGAAACTTACGGATTGTGCATCGATATTTTTTTGATTTTCCGGCATGTCCTGGAATTTTCACAAACTGCCTAATGATGGGTGTCAAGCACCTCACAAGGACCAAAGAAAGGTCGCATGTCATCAAGCAAAGGTCCCCGGACGAAATTAGGGTATGACAGTTGCCCCTCTTTACTTGTCTTTTATTGGAGATAAAAGGAAAGTAAAGATAAGACACTAATTTCGTTCCTCTCGATTTGACGAGAGTCGCGGGTGACCATAAAATCTCCACATGCAAATGACTTGTTGTTCCCAGAATATCACAAATTGCCTAATGATGGGTGCCAAGCACCTCACAAGGACCAAAGAATGGTCGCATGTCATCAAGCAAAGGTCCCCGGACGAAAATCAGTGTATGACACTAATTTCGCTCCTCTCGGTTGACGAGAGTCGCGGGTGACCATGACTTGTCGTTCCTAGAATTTCACAAATTGCCTAATGATGGATGCCAAGCACCTCACAAGGACCAAAGAATGGTCGCATGTCATCAAGCAAAGGTCCCCGGACGAAAATCAGTGTATGACACTAATTTCGCTCCTCTCGGTTGACGAGAGTCGCGGGTGACCATGAAATTTCCGCATGTAAATGACTTGTTGTTCCCGGAGGAACAAAAGGTGCAGAAGACTATGTCAGTCTCTGCATGCTATCAAGCGTTCTGTCTTACAGATAGCAAAAGAATGTTTATACGGATAACCACTCGGGTATTTCCGCGTATCATCGGGCCCGCCGCCTCTGGATGATACAAGGGTGCAGAATGACCAAACTTGGTCTCTGCTTGTCATCGGGCCCACCGCCTCTGGATGACAAAAGGGTGCGGATAACCGTAAGGTATCTCCACGTATCATCGGGCCCGCCGCCTCTGGATGATACAAGGGTGCAGAATGACCAAACTTGGTCTCTGCTTGTCATCGGGCCCGCCGCCTCTGGATGACAAAAGGGTGCGGATAACCGTAAGGTATCTCCGCGTATCATCGGGCCCGCCGCCTCTGGATGATACAAGGGTGCAGAATGACCAAACTTGGTCTCTGCTTGTCATCGGGCCCGCCGCCTCTGGATGACAAAAGGGTGCGGATAACCGTAAGGTATCTCCGCGTATCATCGGGCCCGCCGCCTCTGGATGATACAAGGGTGCAGAATGACCAAACTTGGTCTCTGCTTGTCATCGGGCCCGCCGCCTCTGGATGACAAAAGGGTGCGGATAACCGTAAGGTATCTCCGCGTATCATCGGGCCCGCCGCCTCTGGATGATACAAGGGTGCAGAATGACCAAACTTGGTCTCTGCTTGTCATCGGGCCCGCCGCCTCTGGATGACAAAAGGGTGCGGATAACCGTAAGGTATCTCCGCGTATCATCGGGCCCGCCGCCTCTGGATGATACAAGGGTGCAGAATGACCAAACTTGGTCTCTGCTTATCATCGGGCCCGCCGCCTTTGGATGACAAAAGGGTGCGGATAACCGTAAGGTATCTCCGCGTATCATCGGGCCCGCTGCCTCTGGATGATACAAGGATGCAGAATGACCAAACTTGGTCTCTGCTTGTCATCGGGCCCGCCGCCTCTGGATGATACAAGGGTGCAGAATGACCAAATTTGGTCTCTGCTTGTCATCGGGCCCGCCGCCTCTGGATGACAAAAGGGTGCGGATAACCGTAAGGTATCTCCGCGTATCATCGGGCCCGCCGCCTCTGGATGATACAAGGGTGCATGTCACATGACCTCAGGGTCAGTATGACAAAGATTATGGGGCGGCCGACAAAAGCAAGGCTCTTGCTCCTACGTATCCTCTAATGAGGAATTCAGACCTACGTAGTTCTTGATAACTTGTGAGACTTGAAAAGTCTCCATCGGAAAATGCTGACATCTCCGGAAAGGGCGCAGATGACCATATTGGTCTCTGCTCGTGAATCACACTTGGGGTCACTGAATGACGAGGTGCGGATAACCGTAAGGTGTCTCCGCGGGCTACCAGCTCTTGAGTCATGGCAACAAAAGGCGGTGTGGTCGACAAAAGCGAGGCTCTTGCTCCTACGTATCCTCCAATGAGGAACTCAGACCTACGTAGTTCTGGATAACTTGTGAGACTTGAAAAAGTCTCGGTGTTTTCTCCACTAAAACGCAAACATGCTTTAGCAAAGAGAAAAATATTCCAACTGATTAGAGCAGCATATGCCTTTTTGAGTGAAAAACAATGCGTCTACCGGGGAAGGAGAGTATGCTGATGAAATTTTCTCATAACCATAAATGAGATTTTGGATGTTAGCATTTCGTTTCTAAATGACCATTTAGAGGAAACACTGGGTTCGACAAAAATAGAAGAAAATCACTCAAAGTGTATCAATCTCGCACAGGTAAGTGTTTCATCCTAATTCCGAACCATAGATATGTCATGACTTGACTTTGCAAATTATTTCCTATCAAATCAAAAATTACATGTGTGATCATGGATCAAATAGGACTTCCCTTGGGAATGGGTTCTTTTGGGGAGTTTTTCGGCTTTTGATTATTTTTTTGCCTTTTCCTTTTCTGTTTTGGTTTTGCGCGAGGCGAACAAGTCACCGACGCACAGGATTTTGGTTGGTAATCAAAGGGAGAAGACCACTTTAGGTCATGGTTTCCTTTTCTTTCTTTTGTTCATTTGATGACAATTCTGTACTGTTCAGATATTGTCTGGTCCAAAGACCTCTCTGCACATTTCTTCTGGTTTCTTTGACCAGGAGCTTCCTTCTTTTTTACTTTCTCCCATTCTTTGGTTGGGAATTTTCTTTCTTTTCTTTTTTTCTTTCTCCCACTCTTTGATTGGGAATTTCCTTTCTTTTCTTTTTTGCTTTCTCTTTGATTGGGCCTTCCTTTTTTGCTTTCTCTTTGATTGGAAATTTCCTTTCCTTCTTTTTTTTTTTTGCTTCCGAGGGTAAGGTTTATGGTGAGTCAGGATTTTGGCTCAAGGCTTGTAGAATGGCTAGACATGATACATGTCAGGGTTTGGTTTGGTTCAAGGATAAAAAGGGATGCCCCACATTATTTCCATGACACAAATGCAAAAATGACGATTTGGAAATTTTATGCAAAACTGGTTATGCATGCACCTATGCGGACACTCAAGTGTCAAATTTTTATAGTCATGTGATGCTAGGGCTCAGGATTCATTTCCTCTATTTTAGTCAACCCAACGTTTCCAAAATATGTTCTTTTATCAATTTGTGCGTTCATCCGAGTCCATTTTGGGCGTCTGGGAAAATCTTCACAGCATTCACCCTTCAGGTGTATACACATTTTTTCAAAAACTAGTTATGATCAGTGAATTTTTCCAAAGAAAAGTTGGAAGTCATCTCTTTTCAAAAGCATGTTGGTTTTTCAGCTAGACAACTTATTTTTCTTTTTTCTCTCTTTTTTTTCTTCTTTTTTTTATTTGTTTATTTCTTTTTCTTGTTTGTTTTTTTTTCTTCTCTTTTTTTTTTCATGAGGTATTTTGCTATATACATGCATATCCAAGGTATCTTGCTACCTAAACATACATATATATGTTTTGTAAGGTATTTTTGCTATATACATGCATATCCAAGGTATCTTTCTACCTAAACATACATATATATTTTGTGAAGTATTTTTTGTTTACATACATGCATATCTAAGGTATCTTTCTACCTAAACATACATATATATATTTTGTGAAGTGTTTTTTGTTTACATACATGCATATCTAAGGTATTTTTCTACCTAAACATACATATATATGTTTTGTAAGGTATGACTACCTTCCGAGCTTGCGCTTGTTTTATTTAAATTCCCAGGATCATGAGCAACTAGGTGCGTCCTACTATAAAAAGTGATCAAATAGCAGGCAGAAATTTAAAAGGTACTAGGTTGCCTCCTAGTAGCGCTTCTTTAACGTCTTGAGCTGGACGCCTTATGACTTGTCGGTCACTGACCTAGTACTTTGCTTACCTTTGGCTTTGGACTTGGTTGCCTATTGGTCGGCCATGTGTCGTAGGCAACGCTCTAACCTTTTTATGGATGAGCTGAGGTGAACTTTAGAGGTGGTGGCGGTGTGTCTATTGCCTGCTACCGGCCATCCCAATGCTGCTGTGGTGCTTCGCCCTGCGCCTGCCTGGGGGCGCAGTACTTCTTGATGAAAGCTTGATTGGTAGGGGGGCCTGATGCCCTTGCTGGAGGTGACAGGTACTCCGTAGAACTGACAGAGACCCGTAATTAGAGCTTGACAATTCCAAGACCCTGTTGGACTTCTTCGGGTCCACTAGGTGTCTTGCAGTCGCGATCCCTGCAAACAATAGATGAAATCAGAAATCAGTTGAGCGATGTGCATACTTACCTATGATGACGTGACCTTGCCGGGGGGGTACGGGCACCCCGTAGGACTGATAGAGGCCCGTAACCAGAGCTGGAAACCCCAGGGCCCTGTTGGACTTCTTCAGGTTCACTGGGTGTCTTTGTGGGTGCGATCCCTGCAAACAAATAAATGGTATCAGAAATCAGTTGAACCATATGCATACTTACCCATGTCGGGACGGCACAGACCAACTGATACTTCCGCAGGGGGAGATTGGCATTGCGGTCGCTGGGCAGAATGTTGCTAAGTAGCAATGTCATCTATATCTGTGTAAGAGTGGTCATGTTGGTGCGCATGGTCCGCACTCTTCTCTTTGCAGCGGCACGGGTGAAATCTTGCCCCAGTATGCATAGTAGCTGTGTGATAGCCTCCCTCTCTGGTTGTGCTCGCACAGTTGGCCCTCCTCCAATATCATGGGGTGGCCCAGGAACCGTTAAAAGGAAACTACTGGTCCCTTAACCGGGAGTGCAAGTCTCGGTTAAGCATTTAAGGACAGAGGACCTTAAATTATCTTAAGGTGTGGATATGGAGCCCACTGAAAGTGAGGACGCGTAGTCCTCTAAAGGCGAGGGCGTGTAGCCCTCTGAAGTTCAGGACGTGTCGCCTTTCGAAGGCGAGGGAGTGTAGTCCTATGATGGCAAGGACGTGCAATCCTCTAAAGGTGAGGGCATGCCCCCCTTTGAAAATGGGGAACATGTAGTCCTCTGATGGCGAGGACGTGTAGTCCTCTAAAGGTGAGGACGTGTAGTCCTCTGAATGTGAGGGCGTGTAGCCCTACAAAGGTGAAGGCACATGACCCTTTGACGGCGAGGACGTGTAGTCCTCTGAAGTTGAAGGTACATGACCCTTTGAAGGCGAGGACGTGTAGTCCTCTGAAGGTGAAGGTAACTAGTACCCAAGGTGAGGGCGTGTAGCCCTCTCAAGGCGAGGACTTATAGTCCTCTGGAGGTGAGGGCGTGCAGCCCTCTGGTGGTGAGGACGTGTAGTCCTCTCAAGGCGAGGACGTGTAGTCCTCTGACGGTGAGGGTAACTAGTACCCAAGGTGAGGGCGTGTAGCCCTCTCAAGGCGAGGACATGTAGTCCTCTGGAGGTAAGGGCGTGCAGCCCTCTGATGGTGAGGACGTGTAGTCCTCTGACGGTGAGGGTAACTAGTACCCAAGGTGAGGGCGTGCAACCCTCTCAAGGCGAGGACATGAAGTCCTCTGGAGGTGAGGGCGTGCAGCCCTCTGATGGTGAGGACGTGTAGTCCTCTCAAGGCGAGGACGTGTAGTCCTCTCAACGGTGAGGGTAACTAGTACCCAAGGTGAGGGCGTGTAGCCCTCTCAAGGCGAGGACTTATAGTCCTCTAGAGGTGAGGGCGTGCAGCCCTCTGGTGGTGAGGACGTGTAGTCCTCTCAAGGCGAGGACGTGTAGTCCTCTGACGGTGAGGGTAACTAGTACCCAAGGTGAGGGCGTGTAGCCCTCTCAAGGCGAAGACATGTAGTCCTCTGGAGGTAAGGGCGTGCAGCCCTCTGATGGTGAGGATGTGTAGTCCTCTCAAGGCGAGGACGTGTAGTCCTCTCAACGGTGAGGGTAACTAGTACCCAAGGTGAGGGCGTGTAGCCCTCTCAAGGCGAGGACATGTAGTCCTCTGGAGGTGAGGGCGTGCAGCCCTCTGATGGTGAGGACGTGTAGTCCTCTCAAGGCGAGGACGTGTAGTCCTCTCAACGGTTAGGGTAACTAGTACCCAAGGTGAGGGCGTGTAGCCCTCTCAAGGCGAGGACATGTAGTCCTCTGGAGGTGAGGGCGTGCAGCCCTCTGATGGTGAGGACGTGTAGTCCTCTCAAGGCGAGGACATGTAGTCCTCTGGAGGTGAGGGCGTGCAGCCCTCTAATGGTGAGGACGTGTAGTCCTCTCAAGGCGAGGACGTGTAGTCCTCTCAACGGTGAGGGTAACTAGTACCCAAGGTGAGGGCGTGTAGCCCTCTCAAGGCGAGGACATGTAGTCCTCTGGAGGTGAGGGCGTGCAGCCCTCTAATGGTGAGGACGTGTAGTCCTCTCAAGGCGAGGACGTGTAGTCCTCTCAACGGTTAGGGTAACTAGTACCCAAGGTGAGGGCGTGTAGCCCTCTCAAGGCGAGGACATGTAGTCCTCTGGAGGTGAGGGCGTGCAGCCCTCTGATGGTGAGGACGTGTAGTCCTCTCAAGGCGAGGACGTGTAGTCCTCTCAACGGTGAGGGTAACTAGTACCCAAGGTGAGGGCGTGTAGCCCTCTCAAGGCGAGGACATGTAGTCCTCTGAAGGTGAGGGCGTGCAGCCCTCTGTTGGCAAGGACGTGTAGTCCTCTAAAAGTGATAGGTACAAGTACCCAAGGGTCCACCCTTATGAGAAAGCAAGAGATCGACTCATCGAGAGGGCCGGTCATCCCAAATCCACAAGATTTGGACATTAGATGTAGGAAATCTATGCAGTTAACATGATTTTTAGGGATGCAGATGCATGCAACCTTTGTCGTGAAATTTGGTAAATGCGGACTTCATATGAAACAATGCAATGTAATGGAAAGTTGTACAATATCATGACATTCTTTCCCTATTTGTGATTTTGATTTTGATTTGATTTTTTTTGGAAAACATAGATTGACTGTCCTTTTGAAAGAGGTGATAATTCATGCGACCTTATCCTATCTTTTTGCAAATCTCTCTGGGAACTCCCTGAGAGTGTATGTTCTGTTTGATTTAGTCACTTGACCGTTTTGGAGTGACGGGAATGGAGTCGTTTGATAATTAATCAATCTATTGAAATTCCAGGGCTTGTCTCCTTTTTTTTTCTTGTTTAAAAACATCGACGGGTGTGAACTTTTGATCGGCCCCTATGTTCACTTGAGGCTCATGCACGGTGCCCCTCATGCCCCAGTGTAAGGCTTTGAGGTACCAATCGTTGCCTTTCGTCATGACCTTGTAGGAGGGAACCTATTGGGTGAGAACTTCTAATCTGCCCCTAGGTTCGCTTGAGGTTTTTGCATGGTTCCTTTCGTTGCCCCAGTGTAGGGCTTAGAGGTACCAAGTGTTGTCTTGTTTTCACGACCTCGTAGTGAGGAAGAATGAAAGAAGCAGTTGATTCTTGCAAAAAGAATTTTCCAAGGACGAGAAATAGTTGAAGGATTTTTTTTTTAGTTGATGGATTAAGTCAAATGACTCCTATGTAGAAGCAAGATGTTTTGATGTTTTGATGATGCCAAAGGATCAAGTGCTTCCAAGTTTTATTCAAGACAAGAATCCAAGAAAATCAAGATATATGATCAAGTTGATCTCTAGAATCTTAGGAAGAAGTTTCCAAATTGAAGAAGCAAAAGGTTTGACCAAGGAATTCTATCCTTTCAAATTGAGATTTGCTCTCTGGTAATCGATTACTAGCAGTTTGAAAATGTTTTAATTCAAATTTTTAAAAACCTGTAATCGATTACATAAGTCTTGTAATTGATTACCAGAGGGGATTTTCAGAAAATAATTTCCAAGAGACATATCTATTCAAATGTTTTATGAATGGCCATTCAAATGTTTAAAGAGAGTTTTCATTGCCCAAACAGTTTTATCCTCTCGAAAGATCAAGAGTTTTTCTGAACTGAAATGTCTTATCCCTCTCAAAAAGATTCCTTGGTCAACCACTTGCTTATTCAATAAGGAATTTTTGATTGATCTTCATTTTACAATCTACCTCTTTTACAAGAGACCTCTTCTTCTCTTCTTCTTATTTCTGAAAAGGGATTAAGAGACCGTAGGTCTCTTGTTGTAGAGGATTCCTGAACACAAGGGAAGGGTTATCCCTGTGTGCATTGTTAATCCGAAAAGAGAGATTGATAGTTCAATTGGGGAATAGTCTTTGCATCTTAATTCAACCCCCCTTTTTCTAAGGTAACTGAGGCCATTTGTCCAACATCCTATTCTTGATAACTCACTTCTCTCTAAAAAGACAAAATGAGGTCACATGAACGTCTATATTTTTACTTGAAAACACAGTCAATCAAATGCCTTTTTATTTTTTATTTTGAAACTTATTTTTTATTTGAAACTTATTTGTTTTGAACTTTGCTCGTTGTTTTACGGCACCCCCACCAACGTGCAAGATGAGTAATCTCTGATTGAACGGTCTTGGAAGTCAACACTCAGGAGCGCAGGTTGCTTGAGCAAACAGACCAATGGCTTACACCCACATTCCGGTGAAAGTTGAATAAGCAAACATGCGTTTGTGAGAGGATGAGGGACAAAGATATCAACTTTATCCATTTCATTTAACATTGTAGCTGTGGTTTACAATAATGGCATAAACTTGGAAACCCTGATGAGTCATTAGGGACACCTAACAACAGCTTTCAAAATTGCCCCATGTGTGGCATCTCTTGTCAATGTCAGGGATTTACACGCAATTCTCCTCAAATTTCAGCCAGCCCGCATCAATTAGACCCTTGCACCTTACGCTTCAGAGCCTACAATGCTCAATGGAACGCCCCGTAGGCTTCTCCGTGACAAGCACACATTGCGTTCGAGTCGTATTCTCGGAGAAATGGAGGTTGATGAACCTTGGCTAGGGTTATGGCTACCATTGAATTATCAAGTAGATATGGGATCAAGTTTAGCATATGACAACGGAATTTGGGGTGAACCCTACAGGCTTTTTGCTGCAAAATTCCTTTTTGTTGGTGTTTTTTTTTTTGGTTTGTGCTAAAGGTGGTCTTCGTCATTGGAAGTGCGGTAGACAGACTTTGTGGTTGATTTAGGGATGGCCTTTGTGGATAACTGGGTGGTGGGTAAGGAGGAGGTTTGTTATTGGCTGAGTAATGACATTGTTGGTTGGTGGGAAACTTGGCCGTATAGGAATGGCAG